>NW_015151885.1:71492-74579 GCF_000732505.1 Cyprinodon variegatus
TTATATATATATATATATATATATATAAAACTGTAATTTGAGCGTGTAGCAAAAGTAATTTCCCTCTGGGATTATTAAAGTATTTCTAATTCTGATTATTGAAATGTCAGCTGTTTACTGAGCTGCAACTGCAAGAAGTCAAGCGACCTGCTAGCATTTGCTTACCTTAGCCAAGTTTATGCAGAAATCCATGCAACTTTTATTGATAATAAAGGGTGGATTAGCACCCACCTCCTGCTGATGCTTAGTAAACATTGACATGATCAAATGCATCAGCATGCTCATTTGATTGTTTCTGCTTTTTGCATTTTTCCTTTTATTTTATTTTTTTTTTTTTTTGCAAAATTCAAACTAGGTTGTGTTGAATTTAACAAAACCTCCAATAATAACCAGAAGAGCACATACCGGTAGAAATGGTGGTGAATGCTAAAATGTGGATTCTCTTACAGAGATGAAAATGACAGGGGGTTAGATATTTTTTTTTTTTTTTTTTGCTCAGTCTTACTGTTTGTTTTCCCCCAGTTGCTGTGTGACAGCCATCCCCAGTGTTTTACTGCGATGTACTTCAGCAATGATTAAACATTAAACATCCCAGCTTGTGAATGACAGATGGGAAGTCTTGGAAGTTTGCCCTGACAGATGCCAGGGTCTGTGATGTGTCACAGCGTGCTCATATCACTCGAAATGAGAAGTCAGACATGATGTTTTGAAAGACTAAACTACAACCATTTACATTTTCTTAAAGGGATAAAAAGCTCAAGAGAAAAAGCTTTCTACAATTAGAAATCTACAAATTTGTATTTATCTATTGCACATTAACTTTTTCTGGTTTCCACTGGATGGATTTTGATATACTGTAAATCTATGTCTCATATATGAGTGATCAGGGGAAAATATTTATATTTAAAGAGATGTAAATCAATTACATGAATTATTTCCTCAGCATGCAGTTTCGGTTCCACTGAGCCCTGCCAACATTTAAATTAGTTTTAGCTGTTTTAAAGAATAAAACTTTAAAATAGTCTAAGGACACCATCAGGATTGAGGATTTAATTGGTAAATCCCTCATCTAAACTGTTTCCGCTACATCTTTATTGATGGTCATTTTGGCTTTTCTAAGAGATCCATGTGGAGTACATACTGTTACTTTCAACAAACAGTTTGATTATTTTATTTGTAAAATAAATGCCTTCTGTTAGAATAATTGTATATTAATGTATCTGTAAAGTGTTATAATGCACAAAGCTGTGTGCTCTGAGCATGTGTTCAAAGCCACCTTTTCTGAAGTATACTGTGATTTGTGGACTTGGTTTTGGGGACGTTTTGGCTGATCTACGAGCAGCACTCAACCTACTGAACTTTGAAGAACAGCTTCAACAGCTTAAACTTTGACTGAACCCTGAGATTTAGAGGACATGTTTACTGACTGCAAGTCTGAGTTCCTTATCTTGTTTCCCCCCCCCCCTGTGTAGTCTCAGCTGTTGTAACCAGGGACCCCTGATATCAATAAATAGCGCGGAGAATGCTGGGACCACAGAGTGGGTTGGAGATCTCTAACTGTGCGGTTTCTTCCTACTCTCCCTGCGAGTAAAACTAAATTAATTGTCTCTGGCCTTCTTTATTTCCCTGTATGTATGTATGATGTTTTAGGTGCTTAGACCTGACACCTTCAAAAAGACTTTTTCTATGTTGCTGTTCTTCCCCCATTTCTTTGTTATAACTTGTGAGTTGAGTCAAAAGAGCTTTTTGAAATCCAAATCCTAAAATTCTTGGTTCCTGAAAGTAATAGTTTACCAACAATATGGTGAAATCAGATTTTATAATCAAATGTTTTTAAACAATCATAACATTAATAGGTTAACTATTAACTATTTAAATAGCACTAAACTACAAAGCATGACAAGGAATGCTATTAGATATTTCTTTAAGTACACAAGTGACTGTACCTGTGTATTTTATTAGTAAACTCTGCTAAATAAACTTGTTAAACTTTGAGTTTCTTATCCTCCTCTCATAGTTTCAATCTATTAAAATGTATTAAACTTGTACAGATTTTCTCAAATTGCAGCACACACACTCATTGCAGGTCTTCTTATCGTGCTAACAGACAAAATTTCAGAGTGGGTTAAAGAGGAAAGAAAGGAAGAAAAACAGCCATTATGAAAAGCATATTCGCAAAAAAATCCCTCATTCTAAATAATTGACTATAAGAGCATCTCCATTTAGACCAAGACCTTACTTTGAAGTTTTTTTTTTTAAGATGTTGCTGAGTTTAGCTTTACCTATCTTATCAGCTTTTATCAGCCTCCCTTTTTCTTCAAACAAAAAGTACCCAAAAGCACAACGCTGCCTCTGCCGTGCTCCACAGAGGGAATACAGAGTTCATTGTAATGGGCAGATTTAGTTTTCCTACAACCATAAAGTAATGTAGCTCTGTTAAAAAATATGGAGTAGTATTCAAACAAACAAGTCTTTGTTACTTGTGACTGATCAGTTCTGCCTTTTCCTGCCAGTGTTTACATTTCAGAAATAATTTACAAATCATGCAAAAGAAAATGACAAATTGTGCGCTGCATCACACACTCAAGCGATCTGTCAAAGCCTGTTACACAACCATTAACGACACAGCACTAATTCTGCTCTCATGCACGGTGTAACCCACAAGTGCTGCTGCAAGAGTTGGAGCGAGGGATAAATGAGCACTTCATGTGAAAAACAGTACTGGTGTGAAACAAAGATGCAGAGATGAGAGATTTTTAGCTTATTTTGTAATTCATGATTGTGTGAAAATCTTACAGCCACACACTGAATGTTGTTAGTTCTTTTGGATTTCATTTTGAGAACTAATAATTTTCATTTTCATATTTTTGTAACATTTGTGCCATGAGCTGTCACTTATTTTTGTCATGATGGGTTCACTAGTGAGACCCAGTTATGCAGAACACCACGGAGACGGAGACAGAAGTAAAAAGGTTTAACAATGTTTATTGTAACAAGCACAGAGTTAACCACTGGTTCTGGTTCGGGCCTGGGGAACTGGTTCACTGGAGTCTGCGTGGGAGACAGTTCAGTTAGCGTTTGCTCAGA
>NW_015151885.1:75415-78769 GCF_000732505.1 Cyprinodon variegatus
CCAACAATTTTTTAACTGAGGAATAGAGATGATGTCATACAAGATATGTGAAAGACAAGCTGTTGCATAATATAGGTTTACTACACAGAACAAAAGACAATATGGTTTTAAAATGATTAGTTAAATGATTATAAATTAAATCTACTAACTAACCAAGGTTCTTGGGTCTTTACCCAAGATTTATCTAGCTGTTGAAATCCAGTTGTCTATCACCAATTTAATAATTTAGACTATAGTTATCAACAGTTATTATTCACCAACCAAAGGAAATTGTCTTATTTTCTTCTAGGCTCGATCTGGCTCTGACAAATAAATTATTCACTGTTTGAATACAGACAACTACAGGTTCAAACACAGCTGCCTACTAAATCCCATTACAGTACTAATGTTACTAATAACTATGCAAACACTAATAAAAATAACCACAAGGTAAAATAAAAGTCTAATAAAAAGATCCTAGTCAGAACAGTATTTTAGATATAACTAATTTAATCTCTACCAGTACAAATTAAATTTTATTTAATCTTGAATCAAATTTGTATTAGTAAGATCTACATTTTAGATATCTACAAATATTTACCTACTTTAAGTGGCCGTTTTAACATATATTTGCTTGACCTGATTTCAGATATCTGAAATATAATTCTTACTTACAAATGATGTCACTTTTCCCCATTCGTGTGTATTGGGCCGGTACCGTACTTTGTGAAATATCCAGAATGACATTACTCCTATCTTTTTTTTTATTTTTTCTGACACTTTTTATGTTTTTGTACGGTGACCTTGAGTGTCCAGAAAGGCGCCTTTTTAAATAAAATGTATTATTATTATTAAACATTCTGGATATCTAAAAATTTATTTCAGATCTCTGTAATCCAATTGTTACTGGTCATGATTTTTATTTCAGATATCAAGAAATCAATGATAATGGCGACATGTTCAAGGTGTACCCCGGAAAAGCATGATGGGAAATAGATAGATGGATGGAGGATCAATGACTAGAAATAAAATATACTACGTAATTTAAGGCTTTCGAACTTAAATTCAGTTCATTTGGTTTTATGAGTTTAGTGTTTTCTCTGTAGATTTAAAAGCAGTAATGATAATCTGTAGGTGGTAGTCATAGCAGGTGATAATTGACAGAATGGAAAGAAAATGAAATGAGCTCATGCTTAGCTGGGGGATTACTGGGGACAGAGAGCGCCTTGCCTGAGAAATTTCACCAGAAAATCTGTCAAAAGCAGAAGTTCTGTTCATATTTGCTTTCATTTTACTCCAGAGGGAAACATATTCAGATGTTGTTTTGAAGCAGGAATGACTTCCTGGGTCTGGTGTTCAAAAATGTCCGACTCATACGTTGCATCAATAATCAGTTATGTAAAAGTAGTCATTTCTAATTTAGATAGGAAGAAAGGCAATTATGGATATCGACTAGTAAAAATATACTAGTGCTTGTTCTAGTAAAAATGTATTTTGCATGTGGAAAAGTGACATCATTTTTAAAAGCATGAATTACATTTCAGATGTCTGAAATGTTCATTTTAGATAGAAAGGAATTCTATTAAAGATATCTGAAATACATATCCAGTCAAGCAAATATATGATAAAACGGCTACTTAAAGTAAGTAAAGATTTATAGATATTTGAAAAGTAGTTCTTACTAGTACAACTTTGATTCCAGAGTACTAAAAATGTAACTTATACTGCTAGAAATGTAATTAGTGATATCTAAAATACAGTTCTGACTAGGAGTATTGTAACTGTGAATAGGTAGAATGCTTTAGTGCTATCTATAATAGAATTGTGAATAGTCAGCCTGCAGATTTCATGTTAAAATGAACCTAATTATTCTTTTACAAGTATCTAACACGGCATTATCAAAATTGGGATATCTGAAATTCTAATTTAACTAGTCATAAAATAAGTAGTTGATATCTGTAATGATATTTCTTCTTGCAGAAATATATGTTTGATGTCAATAACTGGATATCTGTGATGTAATATAAATTTTTAAAATCTCAAATTGTCAATATGACTAGCAGTAACTTGATTATTGAGATCTGAGATTAGAGCTAATCCACTTTAGAATTCATTTTTAGATAAGAAGAATTTTATTTTAGTTATTTGAAATGTTCATTTTGACTAGTAAGAAATGCATTTCAGACATCTAAAATATATATTCAGTCATGCTAATACATTTCAAAACGTCCTGCCATAGCCTGCACCCAAGTATACAGTGGGCCAAAAACTGGGTATGCAGCGCATGCAACGCATAGGGGCGCTGCACGCGAGGGGGCGTCAAAAAACCCCTCTAGAAAATAAATTTTTCTAGTTGTAATTTTCTATATTTAACAGCATAAACCGATCAATAACAGAAAGACAGCACTGATTATGCGCCCCCACTGATTATGCGCCCCCTTCACCTCTCCTCCTGTCGCTCTCCCTTCCCACACAGGTGGCTTACGCACGCGCCCCTATGAGGCGCACTCAGGCGTGTTTTTCTTTTCTTTTTTTCTTTTTTTTTAACTTCGACTATCACTCGTAGTGCGCACTTAACAGCAAGATGGAGCGCCAGAAAAAAACACTAAAACAAACTATCCGGGGCGCAAAACAGAAAAACAAAAAGGGAGAAGGATAAAGTTGTTGGAGGGATGAAAAAAAGCCTTTCAATGTGGTTGAAAGACAGTAGGTAAGTTCTGTCAGTGTATCGACAACAGGACAGGAGGGGTGTAAATATGCAGGTCAGATAAAGCTAGTCTGATACAGAGTCGCCCCATATTTGGCTGTTAAATGTTGCGTCCCCTTTTGAAGCGATAAGGAACGCGACTTGTTCCGTATTTCTAGGAATATCTGATATATACGCCTGTAACACACACATATCCACACACTAAGTGTAAGAATGACCGAAATAAAACTTGTGAAATATTAACACAGGAAAGCTAAAATGTCGTGGCCAGTGCTCAGCTATGATCCAACGCTTAGCTGCAATTTATTTACTCATATGTATATTTCTTATTATTGATTTTTTTTATTTAAAGATGAGTTGTACAAGTTTATGTGTGTATCAGACACATTAATCCAGTGTCATTATAGCCCTTAGACTCGGTGACCCATGTTACCAACCTATTTGGCAGGGGGACACTGGAGTTTAAATGTTTTATTCGGCATCACTACAGTGGTGTTGTGATGTATCTGATAAGTCAGATCAGATGCAGTGTCCAGTCAGTAGCTGTTATCCAACAAGAAGATCATTCAAATTAAAAGATACATTTTTTATTGTGGTTTTGACTGCTGTATTTTTTAACCCTACTTAACATAAAATTAATTTAATTCAGCTGTGAGGATGGAGAGAAA
>NW_015151885.1:78997-82238 GCF_000732505.1 Cyprinodon variegatus
TGGTTACTTGGGGGGGGGGGGGATCATGTGTTTTCGCATCCACCTCAAAAATATGTAGTTGCGCCCCTGCAAGTATACATATACCCCATTTATACTACCCTTGAAAAACGTTGTGTGTAAATGGAAAGCAAACTGAACTGAACCGAGCTAGACACAACCAAACCGAGATAACTGCAGACCAGTTCCAGAGATGGGGGTTAGGCGGGTTTTTCCCTGGCTCAGTTCTCTGATAAGAGCGCATGAACAGAACGAGTCACTCCGTCTTGCTGCACATCCCGATTCACACTCCATTCCAGTAGTTGGCAGTAATGCCCCTCCGGAAGTTGCTTGCCAACCAACACAAAACAGAATAAGAAGAACCCTGTAAACAACAGTCGAAATCTTCTTCACGCAACATTTTAAATAATGGCTTCAAAAGGGCGTGGTGCGACTTGGGATGACGCAGAGACTGAGGCCATTATTGCCATTTAGGCGGAGGACGCTATCCAGGGGATGTTAGAGGGCGCGAAACACAACCACAAAGTGATTAAAAAAAGTTAGACGAAATGAAGGTGAGGGGATACGACTGAGACCCGAAACAGTGCCGAGAAAAGACATAGAACACAGTACAAGACGGTTCTTGACCACAATAACAAATCGGGAAGAGGAAGAAAAACGTAGAAATTCTACGGTGCCCTGGATGAAGTGTTGGGCCTCCGTGCATCGTCGAGACTTCCAGTGCATTTCGAGACCTCTTCTCTAAATTCTGCTGCAACACCTATGTTCCCGAGAATCTTTCATTTTTTATTCTGATGATCTCATAATCTACTATGAAATGTCTGTAGCTCTACCTTTTCATTAATTTATTTTTTTCATTTTCAATTTCAGAGGACGATGATGCAACCTCGGACCACGAGGGGCAGCATGACTACAGCACTAATGTTGGTAAGTAGGCTCTACACCATTTCCACATTTATGCTTTAACAACAGTATCAGTATTAAAATGCCAAATCTGCTGCCATTATAGAATGTGATAAATTTAATCTTTATATCTTTCCTATCAAATTTAAACGTTTATCATGTTTACTCTTATGACATTTAAAGAAGTAGCTCTACTTATAAATTAATTGAGTGTGCATGTATTTCAGAATATATATTTATTAATTGTCTTTGCTTTTTTGTTGCAGAGATGGATGATGAACAATCTTTAAATGGGTCAATAGCTAGTTTTATTTCTGAGGGGCCAGGAGGAAGTCGCATTCCTGTAGTTCCTGTTGATGAGACTCCTGCTGCCAAAGCTCCTGAATTAACAGTTAAACCCAAAAAGAAGAGCAAAGCAGTAAAAGCCCTCGACTCTACTATAGAGTCATTCCTAAAAGCACAAAAACATTCTGATGACCTTTGGATGGTGGCATTTTAAGGACAGCAGGAGTCAGCCCAACAACATCAGCTCCACATGATACAAGAAATAGAAAGAAATAGACTTCAGGTAAAAATGCATTTCTTTAATTAATAAAAAAATGTAATGTATATTTGACATTGACATATATGGATGTTTTTATTTTTTTTATTTTAGCAGTGAGGAGAGACTGAAAAAAATAGAACAGGAACATCAGACGCAAATGATGCAGATGATGGTCCAACTGTTGACACAGCAACCAGCACAAATGCAGCCTCTGAACCCCTTTGACTTCTGTGCCACACTTTTCAAATTATGGACCATATCAATAATAGTAAAATGCTGTAAAATATGTAACTTTTTATTGTTTTATAAGTAAAATAAAATAGTTTTTGTTACTGACTTTTTCAAACTATACACAACACTATTAATTACAAAAATGTATCTAAAACTCAACTGTAAGGAAATATTTACAATACATAAAACATTTAAGTCAATGTAGGCTAATATTGACCTGAAAAGTAACAGTAGAGAGTATTTCTTATATTGTGGGCATTGTTAATATCAGGATTATTATCTCCATCCACCAAGTTGTTCCTAGGTTGCTGATTTGCCTCATTGGCCAACTGTTCAAGGAAATCCTCTCCTTGCGTCTCACAGATATTGCGTACAGCAGGCAGCGATGACATTCGGAACATTTGATGTCTTGTTGTCAACTCGCTTCAAAAGCCTTCTCCGTCTCCCTTTTAGCCGCCCAAAGGCGTTCTCTACCACCATCCTGTTACGGCTATGGATGAGGTTGTATTTTTTTGGGCTTCTGTTGTCCCTGCATATTCTGGATAAGGCTTCATCAGCCAGGGTAAGAGAGGGTATGCTGGATCGCCAAGTATAACAGGAGGTACCATCACACCATCAATTTCTGTTTGAAGATGGGGGAACACACCATTTTCCCAAAACTGGTATAGATGGGAGTTGACTAAAACATGAGCATCATGAGTGCTTCCTGGCCATCCAATACAGAGATCTCTAAACATATACCTGTCATCTACAAGTGCTTGCATATTAATGCTATACCAGCCCTTTCTATTAAAATAATCAACTCGGCTCTCCTTGGGGGCGACAATGGGTATGTGTGAGCCATCAATAGCACCTATGCAAGTAGGGTATCCCCATTTTTCTTTAAATGACTCCGTAATATTTCTAGCCTCTATATCAGTGGGTAGCTTTATGAACTGTGGTGTCAAATGAAAACATATTGCCTCACAAACATCCTTGACAAAGATGCACAGTGAGGCTCTGGATATTCCAAAAAGATGAGCAATGGTCCGATAATCTGATGTGGTTCCAAGAAACCACAAGACAGCACCAACTTTCTGCTCCACAGGAATAGGCTGTGGCATCTTCGTTTCTGCCTTAGAGACATGAGGCCTGAGCGACTCACAAAGCCATTTGAAGGTTCTGTAGCTCATTCTGAAAAAATAAAATTTCACAATATTGTTACATTTATTACATGCAGTGCTTTGTCGTTTTTCACCTTAATTCAGAAATCAAAACACATAATGGTTTCATTCATTTCATTGCTTTTCAGGGAAAAAAAAAACAGTTATTAATAACGCTTATTTAAAAAATGGGAGCGAAAATCAGCTATTTTTTTGTGTAATTATTACCTGAAGTTTTCGATCCATTGCTGAGGGTTGAATGTCTCTCTTACTATAAAAAGTCACCAGTGTTCGTTCTGCTCTCTCATCCAAACCCTTCTGTAAGCACAACAAAAATAAGGGAGACTTTAAAAAAAGCAGAGACACAAAAAGCAGCTGTAAAAGGCGTCCAGGAAACACACAGCCAGGCAGACGAGCTCCGAGC
>NW_015151885.1:84273-92545 GCF_000732505.1 Cyprinodon variegatus
TGAATTGAATTGAAATAAAAAAAAAGCGAAATAATACATATAAAACGTGGACAGCTAATGGAAACAACAGGTAACAAGCCTCTGCAATCATGACATTTCAGATATTCATAAAAATACTAGCTTCCCCATCTTGCCACACGGTTTCCAGTGATGAATCGGCTCAGCAGTGTGATGAACCTCAGGGTCTGTTGCTGTTTCTGGTGTCTGTAAACCCTGAGGACACGATCATTTGTCTGATCCACGTACCAAAAGCCAACTTTCTTACATAAATCCACGAAAGGTTGCCGTCTCTGCTGTCCCTCCGCAAACACCGAAGTATAGCAATAATAAGCAATTATAACTTTCTGAATGTGAGGGACGCTGCCATTTTGATTTGCTTGATTCCTTCCATCTTCTTCTTCTTGTGTTTTATGGTGGTTGGCAAACAACTTTTACCGCCACCAACTGCTTGATTTCCTCCTTCGATACTGGCAGTAATACCGCAGATCGTCACTAGGAGGCGGGGAACCGAGATAGCGTGATGTGTAAACGGTCGTCAGAACCGAGCTCGGCCTGGTTAACTTATCCGAGCTGTGACCGGTCTCGGCATGGATCGGCTTTTAAAGGGTAGTGTAAATGGGGCTATAAGCCCAAAGATGAGATAGCGTGAAGCTAGCAACCTTAGCACATTAACTCTTCAGACAAAGGGAAACAAACCAGGAACAAACCACACAGCTATGGTCATTGACAGTCAGCCTCAGTGAGCGTCAGCATTCGTTCAAAAATCTCTCAATTAAAAACCAGCCTTTGGAAACCATAAAGCTTTGTTCAGATAAACACAACAAAAATATTTCTCCTAATCTGAGCCAAACTTAAGAGTAGCTCACTACAAGACTGACTGTAAAAGCTTTTTTTGTGATGGATTCGAGGAGGCAGGGATGTAGGAGTCTGTGAGAATCACTTAGCAGTTGTTTGGTAAGATGTGTTAATTGATCAGTGCATGGTATCAAGTTAAAGACAAAGATATAAATAGGCATCATTACCTAGAGTATACCTCAAAGACCTGTTTAATAACATTTGCTGTAAAAACATAAAATGTGTCTTTTTTTGTCTTTGTTTAAACATTACACCATCAAAACTTTTCAAAATCTATTTTCCTGCCTCCACACAACTGATTTAAATAACTGGGTGATTAGCAGAAGCCTGCAGCTAGTGGTGGCTGCTGAGGAGGGTATGCAATCATTTGATTGGAGAATCTGTCACCTGACTAGCTATGCAAAGTGCAGAATAAATTTCAATCATTATTAACATTGCTGCTTGTGGATTTTTTTCTTTTTTTGCACAAGCAGTTTAGAGCTCTATTCTTAGATTCTTTGCACATCATGGCTTTGATGTTTTGTTTGTTTCAGAGACCAAGTGTCAAAGTTTAGTTCTCAAGGGCCGGTGTCTAGTACCTTTAGATCAGTCTCTGCTGAGAAACTTCTCAATCAAATAATTTGTAGGACTCCAGAAAATCACTTCTCATAATGAAAATAATTGTTTGTTTTTTTTTTATTTCAAAGCCTAAAGTAGTATTGGAACCTTTAAAAAAAGGTTTCTTGTTTTTTATTTATTTTTTATTTATTTATTTATTTTTAGATATCTTCTTGCTCTCATGCAACACTTTTTCCCCAATCTGAGCAGACTTGACAGTTTAGTTATGGAAGAGTGGGACTTTTATTAATTATAAATTGAAACATTACTTCTTATCAATATTGTGTCCCCAGATTTGGACTAACCAGGTCTCTGTAGCTGTTTCTAAAACGTAGTTTTAAAAAAAAAACACAAAAATGCATTAAAGCCAAAAAAATTGAAGGCTAAAGTCACAGCAGACATACAAGCCAGTATTATGGCCAAGACATGTCAGGTCAGGTTAGTTTTAAAGTTTTCTAAATGAGAACCCAGAGAGACATTTTGTCTTGTGAAGGTCGACACCAAGAAGGTTAGGAGGTGAGAGGTCCTAATTGGCAGAGTAATCCTGGGGAAAGTGCCGTGACTTCTGATAAAAAACATGCCAGATTCAATCTTGTCATCAGTTTCATTGCAAATAGAGCACACTCACCGGTTTACATTGATCTTCCACCCTTTCCTAACACAAGCCTTCACACTTCTGTTCACTCTTTGGTGCTTATTCCTGCAGTGAACAGATTGACACTCAGACACTAGCTCCAACAGTATAAATGATGTTAGACAAATTAAAGTAAAAAAATAACTGCATACTATTAGAATACAAGAGATACAAAGCAGGATTAAAACATCCAGGCTGCCTTCTCCAAACACATATTTTGTGTTTTATTGACTTGAGCATTTTTATGTGGTTATGTTTAAGAGGGAAGGCAGTGTTAAAATGCTTGGTTGGACACCAACCATGTCTTATAGATGCTAAGGACATGTTTACTCAGGTAGAATAGACGGTGTGCATGCATGCACGTTGAATGAGAAAGTGGAATAACATCTTTAAATGTGTTATCTGGAAAATTATTTTTAGTCACATTCATGGATTTAGTTTTTTTTTTTTTTATCTCCATTTGGAAATACAGTTAAAAAAAACACTTTCTAATTCCAGCATTTAAACGTTTAGTGGAGGACGTTCATTTTCCGGGTGAATCATGTCAATCAGTGGTCCTCCTAACTGTCAATCATTCTGGTGACCGTCCTTCATGCTCGTCCCCATTTTCACTTACCGGTGGTGAGTCTGAGATAGTGGAATCATTTAAAATCTTCTTTTGGAAAGTAAGCCTCTAATGAGCAAAGCAAACAGCAACTTTTGAACAGAGCGTGCACGAGGAGAAATAGGCTCGTGCACGCTCTCGCACATGTTTAATCGTGTTCCCTATCGTGACCGGGAACAAGGTTGTGCTTTTTTTTTCCAAGGTGGAGACGTTGGGTCTTTTCAAAAAATTTGTGAAAATCCTCCACTATACCTTTATCGAAGGAATAATAAATAAAATTAACAATCCCTCTTTAAATAATTAATTTTAAAATGTGTAAAAAGAAAAGGCTTTTCAAATTTGATTCAAATTGTGTGATTTAAATATTGAATATGAAATGGTTTGTTTGCTGTTTCAGTGACTTTCTAGGTCGTGTATAGTATTAAAGTAACGGCAAGTTTGCTTGTTTGCATCCAACCTTGTCCACGCTTACTTCCGCAACTCAGAACTTTAAATTTGCTGCACCATGAAGCAAAATGCACAACCAAGACCCTGACACAGACCTTAATGCATGATAACTTTTTCTTGATACATAATCCGTGTATAAGAAGGAAGATCCATCAATTCACCTTGTTTGAAAACTCCTTTCAAGTTCAATGCTTAGAGAGACCTGTGTGAGAACGCTCCTTTACTTTCCTGCAGAGCTGCTGATTACACTCCGAGGTGTGCCGATACAACTCATTTAATAGCACGCTCTGTGTTTCCATGGCCCCATTTAGATGATTGATTTTGGGCATCTTAACCAGCTCAGCCGTGCATTAGTGATGAATTGCACAGTGATTTAATACCATATTGTGGGGGGTTGGGGGTGAACTTGGCAATCACTTTTTTCTGTAAACAACCAAACACCTGCATTCTGGAACTGTTCACAGGTAACAGAATTAACACAGTTCATCAATATTTTATCCTTTTGTTAACAATACCTTGACTGGTTAATTTTTCCTTTTTTAATTCTTAGTTATTTTCTGGGTTTACTCGATGCAGAATACTTAAGTATGTAATAAAGATTTTTAAAACTATGTATTAGACTGCCTTTGCATAATTTTTTACAATTTTACTCTTACTACCATATTGTTGTGTTATTTCATTATTTATTGCACATGTGATGCAGAAACAAAGTACATACTTGTAATAAAAAAAACTAAGTGGCATGAGAGGTTTGTCTGTGGATGTGGTTATTTTTCATCATAGTTTGCAAATGAGAAAAATTGTGATGTCAAGTTTTTACAGTGTTAATGTCGAAAGCTATAAAATTAATGATTATTCTGGGTCTGGTAAGAGCCCAGTTCAATCAAATCTCCAAAAACAAATTACAAAAGCCACCAAACAGCGCAACACAAACCTTTTGTAAGAAAGGCGAATTCAAGGCGAGACAGGCAGTGGGAAAATTTAAAGCAATTATTTAACAAACAGGTGTGCGGGGCTGCTCGTCTGCTGCGGGGCGGATCTCTGCAGGTATAGGAGAATACAGGTCAGTGACTGGATGTGGAGCTGAATACGACTTGGAGCTAGTCACTGACCTGATTCAAAGTTCAGTTCATTGGCGCAGAACATAACAGAATCCAGGAGGGAGGTTTGACCGCAGTTGCGGCGGGCGACGCCCCCAGAGCTCCTAGAGAGCGAGCGGAGTGGGCGCCAGCCGACGCTGAGCAGCAACAGAGTCCAGAAGGGAAATCCAAGGCCGAAGTCAGAAGACAGTTTCAGGTTTAGCAGCCGGTGGAATCCAAGAGCAGATAGGACAAACAGAGCAGACAGGGGCAAGACAAAACTCGAGATAATCAGGGCAGAAAACTGATCAAAATCAGGAAGACAGACAGATTAAAGATTGACAGGAAACGTCTCACCAAAACACTCGAGTAACCTGGCGCTGATAGGAGGGCAACACACAACTTAAATAGTAGAGGAACCAGGTGGAAATGATTGGCGATAATCAGCCGCAGAACCAATTAGACAGGGGGACAGGGAACAAAGGAAAAAACTAAACCATCAGCACCTTTTTAGAATTAAAACCATTTTAATTGAGAAGACAGACAAAAAAGATAGGATACAAATAAAATAACCAAAAATCTTAAAGCCTTTATCACTTTTGAAAAGCTCAGATAATTGGATGGATTTCTTAACAGCTGTTTGAATGAGATAGAGGAACACCTTCTGATAAACCTGAAAGATACAGCTTCCTTGTTGGACATCATGGGGAAATCAAATGAAATCAGGATGAACTTCAGGACTTTCATAAGTCTGGATTGTTTCACAACAATCTTTGTAGGCATGGTGTAATAACAGTATTAATGTAATTCAATCCTGTTTTCTAGAACTATCCATCAGATGTTTTCAACCATATATCTAGGCCCAGATAATATGATCTGCACCACTCTAATGAAAACTGTGCCGGTGCAAAGATCAGAAAAGCCTCCCAGAGCTCTGATGCTTCTAAGACAAAGACAGAGGAGAAGGTCGTTATCAAAGAACTGAGCCAGATTTATGGCTTCTAATTAATGAGACTTTCCAAGCTTTCTTTGGCAAAGACACATGTTTGTTATCCCAGGGCATTTTTGGGAACATATCGGCATATGAAGTGGATGACATTTTAATTTATCATCAACACTGGGTAGCCAGAAATTCTAAGAATGTATTTAGAAGTGATGAGATTTGTTTTTTTTAGTTCAGTTAGAATAAAAAGCAATGGGAACAACTGGAGCAGGGAGCGTGGAACACGAACACTACGTTCTTCAAGCAAAATACCCGTTTATTCTAAAAGTGTCAGATCCTAATATGGAGGCTTTTGTTCCTGTTCTGAATAAAATATGAGCCAAAGCTGTGGTGAAAAGCTTTAATTGATTATCCTTAATGTTAAAAATGATTTCCTTTCTACATTAGTGCTTTCATTAGGCATGTAAATTATTATTTGTTTATTTTAAATGTGATCTTAAACATTTGCTCGTAGGTCATGGCTCAAACCGGTGATAATATTTTTTTTCAAAGGAAATTAATTATATTTCAAATGTGGATTTTTGCTTGAATAATATATATATATATATATTAATGTATGTCTTAGTAATTTTTATGAATTCTTCTTCCTGAGAAGCAGCCTGTCCCAGTCCTGTAAGAACAAGAGTCCATGACATTTCTTCTGTACATGAATCAATTGACCGAGGCTCTAAGAAGTATAAAAAGTCAAAGTCTTCTGAATCTAATGGAGAAGGCATCCATTTAATGAAAAACTATTACTATACAATTTAGGGAAATAAACTAATCTCCCCCTGATTTAAATAAAAGAGCGTCACCTGTTTCTCACTCCCTGAACTGCGGAGAAACTTGGTAGCATGTTTAATAACCCCAAAGAGAGGTAGGAAACTGGTTTATTTCCAGAAATGGCATATGATTTATTAGGAACCACATTAAGCACAGTCAGTGATAGAAAACTAGCTGCTTACCACCAAAGTTGCCTTCCACGTTGGTCGTAACTTTAGCTTCTGTCAGGAAGCATCAAAAACACGGCATTCGTTAAAAAATATGCCATGTTGTGTGCACAGGTGTTTCTGCATGTTGGATGTATTTCCTCCGGTGGATGTTATTGCCACTTTACATCCAAACTTTCAATCGGTTTACCCTATGGGACGCCATTTATTATTTTTTTTTCTTTTGCTTTTCGAGTAACTGAACGCCGTGTGCGTAACTTGCGTAAAAAATGTGATGTAACCTATGTAGAAAACGTGACGTAATTCGTGCTGCCCAGCGATAGGCTCTGGTGCTGCCTGGAATCGTTAAGAGAACCGTAGAACGAGCTGCAAAACGGTGCCATGGAATTGGAACACACGGAACCAGTTCTGAACAAGAACTGGTGTTCGACTGCCATCCCTATATATTATATATTTATATATATATATATATATGTTACCATGGAGGCGCTTAATACGACGCTTAATACGATACAAACTGACATAAAAACCCGAATCTATGATCGCCAACGCCTGCTGGAGCTACGGTCAAAAATGTTTTAAATAAAGACATTTTAGACTGTTTAAAAAGCTGCGGAGTGCTACGGCAGATGTAAACAAAACAACAGTGAAACATAATGGAAGGAGAAAGAAATGCGTGAGACGGAGAAAGCGAGGCTGCAGAGGGGGGCTAACTGTAAAGCCAAAGAGAAATCCCCACAGACATCTGCTTCCACCAATCCTGCTCTCTAATGTCCACTTGTTGGAAAACCAAATGGATAATCGCCGACTGGAACTGTCTTCAAATAAGTAGATCAGTAACTGATAAGCCATTATTCTGATGGAGTCATGGCTGCATCCAGCAATATCAGACAATACTATTAACCTGGAGGGGCTAACCCTATACCTCTTCTTGAAAAGTTTGACGGGTTTTATTGAAGATGTTAAGCTCGGTGCAGAGTTTCCCTGAACTCTGCTCAGCCGGAACTGGAAGGCGAGGGGAAGACAGACTATTAGTTCAGGCTCAGTGGGAAATTTGATTCGTTGATCTTGAAGGAGAGGAACTGAATATAGACTCACGTTTCCAGAGAAGTGAAGGATCCTTGACTCCAATCAGTGTGTTGGTTTTCCAGTGTATGTCTGATTGGGCGGAGGGCGGAACACAGTTTACCCAGAACCTCGGACGGTGTAGGTGAACGGAGACACTGATTGCCACTCAGATTTCCTGCTGTAATTGAACGGGTCTTGGTGAAGATGATTCCCTTGCTCAGAGAGTAATTTCAACGTCCTCAAAGGAGACTGGATCCAAACCTCCTGTTTGAATCCCTGGCTCAGTTAAGACTCAGTTGATCCCTCCTGGGAGAGGAGGTCCAAAAAGGTCCAGTTTGCAGGATGACTTCCTGCTGAGAGGCAAAGGACAAAAAACAAAGTTAAAACTCAGGGAGACAAGAACTCAGTCTGAGTCAGAGAAAACTCAGCTTGGCTAGAGAACCAAAAACGGGCAAACACTCTGGCGTCGAGGTGGTGGCAGTCAGCAGCTTAAGAGCACTCTGTTAATGAGGTAACCGTCAGCAGGTGTGTGAGGAGGCGAACCGGAACCAGGCGCCTCCTGCTGGTGGAAGGGAGAGAAACACAAAAACAAACACACAGTACAAACATCCCCCCCCCAGCGACATCAGTAACTGTTTTGCCTGCTTCATCTGCCATTATTCAGTCCTTCAAAAAACTTTTGAAACATAACTCTATGTCTGGCTGAATATCGGGTTCACCTATGGGAAACCGTGACAACATTGTAAAGATTACAAACTATTTACAGAAAATGTAGTCACATTTGTTGTTAAATAGATAAGTAGCAGAATGGCCAGTGACAAACTAAACCAATGAAAGGGAACCATAGAAGAAAAAAGCAGAGAATAAAGCATTACAGGAAATAACCAAGGTCTGCTGTAAACCTGCATTTTGTTAATAAACGGATATTTGAAGTCTGGGCAGCAAAGAGGCAGGAAAACATTTACTTCTGCTTGACTAACGTAATGACACACATCACATTTGCTGCCTGAATCAACACTTTCATTTGTCACGTGTGAAAAATCTGTAGAGATTAAC
>NW_015151885.1:93848-96958 GCF_000732505.1 Cyprinodon variegatus
AACAATGTCTAATAATTTTAAAACAGTTAATATTTGATCCAACAGTTTTGCAGATTTAATCGACATGGCTCTTAAAAGTTAACTGAGCATCCAGAATTATTCCTAAATATTTTTCTTGTGGTACTTGTTCAATAGGGAACCCATTGATCTGAATGTTCAAAGACTGTAATGATGTTTTCTTAATTGAAATTGCAAAAGTGAAACTGCAGAAGTTGAAAATATGTAGAATTTAACCTCACATCATTTGCTGACACACTAAACTTTGCCTGGTTTTCTATATCTGACTCTTAAACTGAAACAAATGCAGTATTTTTGCCAGGATTCTGGGTATTACATTGTTTAGAGCCACTATGAGATTGATCTGGTTGGACGAACAGAATTTTCTGATCCTTGCCATCCCAGGGTCATTTTTTACCTACTAAGCACGCCTAGTTGATGCCAGCTTCAGTTCTCACACAACAGCACTTTTCATTTGGGTCATTTAACTACAACACATTTGGCAGGAAATCAGTAACAGCAAAATAAACAGAATCTACATTTTAAAAGACCTCTTTGCCCAGGTTCACAGGCACTCATCAACATTTTATCTGCAGTACTGATTTTGTGAGAAATCTCTGCTCTGTTTGGCAGTTCTCTGACATCAGATGTTGTTTTCAAATCTCTGACTTAGCTGTAGGCTGAGGTCGTTCTCTTACAGTAGCTCAAAAAACTGCTTTTTTCTTAGCAGCTTTAGCAGTGGTAAAAAATCAGATTTCTGCCCCCAGAAACGTTATCACCTATTAATTAGCTTTTAAAATGAAGCATGGTCAGATCTCATCGTATGAACACTGGTGGTACTTAATAGTCTTCAACCAGCCGCAATAGGCCTTCAAATTACAGCTAAGAAATTCCTGTCTTCGAAAGGTGGAGGCAGCCACTTAAAGAAATCATATCATGATGGCTGTAACAATAACAATCATCTAACTCATCCTTTGTTCCAAAATTTTTGAAATTAGTTAACAAACAGTATGCATTTATGACTGAGCCGTAATGTAATTTAAGTGATCAATCCCCACTGTTGTTTTATCAGCCTCCAAGAAACCAATGCTGCTGCTTTATGCTCTCATTAGTGATTCCTAATGAGGCTGCTAGGTTGCTCAGTGGCACAGTGGGTAGCACTGTTTCCTTGCAGAAAGAAGGTTCTGGGTTTAAATCCTGTCCCAGGGTCTTTCTGCATGGAGTTTGCTTGTTCTCCCTGAGCATGGGTGGGTTCTCTCCTGGTACACCTGCTTCCTCCCACAGTCCAAAAACATGACTGTTAGGTTAATTGGCTTCTCTAAATTCTCCTTAGGTGTGAGTGAGTGAGTGTAAATGGTTGTATAATACAGTATACTACTGTGATACTATGATACAGTATTATAGTGTGAATTATAATACAGTATAATACTGTGATACTATGATACCGTATACTACTGTGATTCTACGGTACGTTATTATAATGTGATATTTTAATACAGTATGATACTGTGATACTATGTACAGTATAATAGTATGATACAGTATACTATTACCATATTATAATTTAGTATAATACTGTGATACTATGTACAGTATAATACTGTGATATTATAATACAGTATAATAGTGTGATACTATCATACAGTATTATACTGTGATATTATAATTCAGTATGATACTGTGATACTATGATACAGTTTAATACTGTGATGTTATATACTGTACTATTACTGTATGATCTGGTTGAACTGGAAAGTGCCTTGAGTTGAAATGTGTTGTGAATTGGCGCTATAGAAATAAACTGAATTGAATTGAACAGTTTGCACAGCTAATATTTTCAGTAGCAGAATTTGGATTAGCAGAGTTACCTTTTTGACTGGCCGTGCCGGACACTGGTTGTGGAGAAAAATAAACTAGATTGTTAAGTTTCATTAGATACTCAGTATTTAATTTCTCCTACCTAAATTTCTGTTTTTGGAAGGGTGTTAATTAAAGAACCCAGGAGACCCTCAACACCCTCATATTGTGTATGGGGCTGTGTTAAAAATAATAAGGATACAACAAGAAATAATGGAGATAATTATCCTATAGACGAGGCTATCTTTAGATAGAACAGTGGAACAGAAAACCATCTCAAATGAAATGCTAAAATAGATTGCCATTCTGTTTTGTCTTTATTAAGGAAAAGTTACCCACGGGCAAAAGTAATTCAACTTGGATAGTTACCACTGTAATTTGTCTGCTGTTGTTACTTACTTAAAAAAGCTAGATCATATATGATGTCCCACTTTTAGCACCTGTACTTTTACAGCCACTCTACACTGCAATCACAGCTCACATCTCAGCCAATTTTCCCCACAGTTCCTTTTACTTTTCTTCCTGCCTCTCAGAAATTATCTCTCTGTCCCTCTGTCTGCATAGAAGCTGCAGCAACAGTACTCTCACTATCCTGGGATTCTAAAAAGAAATCCAGCAATGCAGGACGTGTTCGTTTTTAGAAATAGATGAGGCCAGATAATTAAGCCTTTCATTGTCAGATTTTAAACCATAAAACATTTTGTTAGTCTGTTTAAAGAAACAAAACTATATAACTGCCATACTTTATTTAAGCTAGCATGGTCTTTTTTTAGTTTTTCCTTGATTGTAAATTATAATGATTGACATTGACTATGATTAATAAAGATTTAAATGACACAGGCTTGGTTGCTAAGCTAAAATGTTGAGTCCTGTTAAAAGTATAGAGGAGAAACTTTTATTTCTGGGTGGATCATCTCAATCAGTGGTCCTCTTAACTGCCAATCATTCGGGTGAAAGCTCACCTTTCTCACCAGGGTTCTTTGAAAATGGCCGATGGTCAGAAGAGAAAAAGTGTCTACGAAGTGAATGAGAATGCAATTCAATTCAGTTTATTTCTACAGCACTAATTCACGATACAAGTCATCTCAAGGCACTTTACAATTCACCAGATCATACAGTCAAATTGATTCAAAGTTTTCAATCTAAGGAAAACCAGCTGATTGCATCGACTCATTGACTTAAATACAATCCCTCACACTAAGCATGCTTGTAGCGACTGTGGAGAGGATGCCAGAGGATGAAGAGAGCACATCCAG
>NW_015151885.1:97562-104467 GCF_000732505.1 Cyprinodon variegatus
ATATGTGAGGAGGATTTTAAATTCTATTCTGGATTTAACAGGAAGCCAATGAAGAGAAGCTAGAATAGGAGAGATATGGGCTCATGCACTCTTTCGCATGCAAATTTTTTTTTTAGTGGAGAGGGCGTGTCTTAAAAAATGCACCAACAATTATCTCAGAGTAATAATCATATTTTATGTCAAAGAGGTAAAGATTTTTTAAGTGATATGGAGCCTAGGTTAGCCAGGAGCCTGATTAGTTCAACTTTTTTATTTTCTTTAGTCCAACTACTAAAGTATTCTTTTTTGTTTCTGAATTTCTTTTTCCTACTTGCTTTGATTCTGTTTTCTTTTCCTATATTTTAATCATTTAAAGCACTTTGCATTGTCTTTGTACTGAATTGTGCTATACAAATAAATTTGCCTTGCATTGCCTATGCGGAAGTTCAACTGAAGAAACTCGTTGCTTCCCTTCATCCACCTGGGACACAGCCAATCAGCTTAGAACCACACCTCCATGAAAGCCAATCGGCATCCAAAGTTCATCTTAAAAGGCCCCTGTCTGCTCCTGTGCGCAGGCAGCGGATGCGCTGACCTCATTCAGATGACACCATTCCAACTCAAAGTGAGCTTTGGATCCTCCACTCTGGCTGCTGCTTGGATCCTATCCTCTGACACACCTGTTGATCCATGCAATGCTACAGGGATTGGCGGCTCTGCCACGCCCTGTTCCCCCAGTCTCCCAACATTTCTGTGTTTTAGCCATCAGCAGTCAGTTGGCTCGCTCTGCGTTCAGCTTGCTGACACTGATTCTCTTCAGGTGAGACCTATCGTTTTCGTTAACTAATTTCATTTCCCCAGGCTAAAAGTAATCTACTGAAATTGTCTGCTGGGGAAATATTACGTCAGTGTTTTTAATATATATATATATATATATATATATATATATATATATATATATATATATATATATATATATATATATTAAAAACAGAAAATCCTTCTTTTAGGCATGTCTTATCATGTCCATTCAATCAGTCTTCACTTCACCGCAGAGATGGGGTGAATTTTCTAGTCTTGTCACTCTTAATGATGGTTTAAGCTGCAGTCTTTCCTTTACAGAGTCTATCAGCTTATCTTTTCCATCGGCGCGTTGAGGTTGAGATGTATTGATTCCCTAGCAGACTCTCAATTTATCACATTTTATCTGAGTCATGGACATTTTCAAGCCTCGTGGAGTTGTTGCGGATTCTTTTTCTATAGTTCATCATGTTTTACTGCCATTTAACAAATTTTATGTATTGGGATGATGTACAGATGATGGGGAACTTTATTTTAACAAGCTCCTCATTTAAAGATTTTTAGCTGACACTTGTTTTTACCTTAATTGCGATTTTTAACTGACTTGTTTTACGTCAATTGTTTATATGTTTGAATTGTGTTGATAAAGTGTTGTAAGTCAAAAAGTAATTTAGTGACCCCATAGGAAGCTATTTGTCTGCTACGCCTGTTGTCTAGTTGGTGATTATGTAGCTCACTGTATTCATAATCTCTGCTTCTAGTTTCAGATAATCATCAACTGCATGTCTCAACATCAGAACAGTCACAGGCATTCCCCTCATCGCATTGTTTCTATCTAAATCTGCACAATGTTAGACACCTTTCATCATGGCGGGCATGCTACGCACCCTCCATCCAGTGCAACAAGTGCTTTATGCCAGTCCTTTCTCACCGCGGAAGCCGATTATGGTGCCCTTTGTCATTGCTGCAGGTGCTCATGGCGCCTTTTCCTACCACTGCAGGTGCGCAGTTGCCCTTCATCTAGTGGCAGGCAGCTACGCTCCTCTTTTGCCATAACTGAAGGTGCTCATGGTGCCCACCATCCATTGCAGCAGGTGCTCACAGTGGCCTTTTCCCATCGCTGCAGGTGCTATGGTACCCCTCATTCTCGAGCCACACTCATGGCGCCCCTCTTCCAATTGCTACAGGCGCACACAGCACCATTTTCTATCGCTGCAGGTGCTATGGCACTTCATTGCATGCCGCTTCATGGCACCCCCTTTTTCCATCACTACTAGCTATGGCACCCCTTTTTCCATCACTAGGTGCTTGCCGCCCTACATCCATTGCTACAACACGCATGGCACCCTCCATCGATCTCTACAGGAGTGTCATGGTCAATCGCCACAGGCACTCATGCGATTATGGTGCTTGATCTGGCTATTGCATTTCCTTTCCTTTCCTCCAGGTTTAACGTTTAAGAGCTGCCTTTTGACATTTCTTTTGGTCTAGACTGCTTCTTGATTGGATCAGCAATCTTTCTACGATCACATCATTCTGTCTGCAGCCATGCTTCAATTTTAATGATAATGCCCCATCCATAGGTTTTGGGGGGTTCTTTCAAATTGTTGGTTTGCGGTTCATTGCTGCCCCCCTTATCATTCCTAATCCTCTGCTTAGTGAGGTTTACCTATTAGCTGTAGCTTGTGGCTCCTCCATTTGAATGAATGGCCTGACGACGCAACAGTGATCCGTGGCGTCTCCCTGAGTTTCTCAGCAATGGGGCTGATGGTCTTTAGCCTATGCCTCATCCTATCAGTCATCCCAGCAATCATCCCCTCATTCATCCCAGCAATCATCCCATCATCATTCACCTCACCATCCCTTCACAAACTTTTGGTAGGCCTTCACGGCACTGGCCTTTTAGTAAGCCTTCGCAGCTCATCTCCTCTTTTACTACTCCTGCTGTTCTACTTTCTTAGCTTTCAAATCAGTCTTTGCCTTCTGAGCATGCTGTTGTATCGACCTCAACCTCTGTAATTTTTGGTGGGGAAACAGCCCTATTCTTTGCTCCTGTTAATGCATATCTATCAAAATTAAGCACTATGTTTCCTGCTGAGGTATGAGCGCCAAAGACTAAGTAATTGTTTCAATACATTTCTCCAAATTTTCTTTTCTCTTCATGTGTGTTTTTCAGATTGAAATGGTTATTAGGCAATGCAGGGTAAAAATCTGACATTTTTTGTCACATGGTGGGAGAATCCAGGTATGTCAACAGTAATGCAAATTAAGCCACGCATCACTATGAAAAAAAGATTTTTTTTAAATCCTCTGACTTGTTAAATGACTTCATAGTTATTGTTCATTTACCATAGATTTGCTGTAGTTACAGCAAACTGAGCCTTAAAAGATAGCTGGTGCACCACAGGGTTTTAAAAAGCCCTTGAGAAAATATCAAACATATGAGCAGATCTTGAGTTTGACTGTCCAGTCAACATGTTTTCGTATCTGGAGGTGACTTACAAACCTTCTGCTCTTGAAGTACGTTGGTGCTTTTTAGGGCTGTAAGGATTATTTAGTCTTGCTCTAACCAATGGTGAAAAACTTTCTATTCACAAAGCCAAGCTTGTTCTCCTCATGGTTTTCTGTCTTATTAAAGGGACTTTCCTGAGTGTTGGAATAATTATGTATAAGATACTTAATGTTTGTTCTTATGATGTTTAATGTGTGACATATTACTGTTCCAGAGGGGTGTTGCACAAGTATTGCTCAAGCTTAACCAAACCAGATGTTCTCAGACCATTTGACGGCAAGACATTTGACCCGTTTATTGAGGCTGCAAATTGAATTGTCTATCTTGTTTCCCTTTCCTTAAGTGCAGCCTCAGCTTGTGTAACTAGGGACCCTACTGACTTTAATAAATAGTGAGGAGAGAGCTGAAGACCGGCAGAGTGGGGTGGAGATTGTAACTGCATGGTCTCTTCCTACTCTCCTCGTGAGTAAAAATAATTCTTACTCTGTGCCTTTCTTTTCTTGTTTTACAGTGTTTTATGTTGGGATATATTGCCACAATGGATCAGCTGGGCGAACCATTTCAAACTACCCCCCTTTCCTTTTATACAAAGAGAACAAAAGATCCTCTGGAAAGCTCTGGAACCTCCGGTCAAAGGGACGGTCAGCTAGCGCACGGACCAATCAGCTCAAGAGGAAGCTGATACTTCAACAGGAAATACCCCTACGTCACTCATGGTTTAAAACTCAGAGCGCAAGCTCAATCTTCCTCTTTCCCTGGGTTTCACCGCCTGCGAGGAGAGGCCCATTTCACGTGAAATGCTAAAAGCAAGCTAACTGGAAGTAGCTTTCGTTTTCCTGCATCCAAAGTCATGGTTCGCAGTGTCCCATCGCGCATAGCACTTGCGGGAATCTCCGGAGCTGAACGCTGAGTGGAGTTTTCCCCTTTTGTGAGGACCTCACTACAGACATTTCAGCTTATCAGCAGTTGGAATCTTCCTCGACCTAAAAGCCCATCAAGTCCTCTGCTGTAGCATCAAACTGATCAAAAGCTTTCCCGAGAACGGACCCGTGTAGAGCTGAAGCCGAACTCCTACTCGTTCTTCCCTGGACTAGAAGACGTCTCAAAGTAAAATCCACGCACTTTTCTTTTTGATGACTTAATGAGGTGCTGCGCTGGGTTGAGAGATTGGAGATAGGAGAAGCTTGAATTAATGCTGATTTTTATCTGTGTTGGTTATAAGAACTCTGGTTCAATGGTTAAAATAAGTGTGCTGTGAAAGCTGCAAGTGATATTTCTTTTTTCTTCTCTTTTCTATCCTACTTTCTTCCCTTTCTGCTTTAAAGTAGTTTATAGAGTGTGCCCAATTCAACCGCGTGTGGTCACGTGGTTGAGGACCTACTGTTATCTACGCCCCCCCTCCCTTTTGTGACATGAAGAGAGAGTCTCTCATACATCCATACACACTCACATTTACATTTCTTCCCCACACACATACCCAGCCCTGTTGATGCCGTTTTGCTAAAACAACTTCTGCTGCTGTTTGCAATATAACGATTTATAATTTTAAGCTGAATGTTTTATTTTTATGTTATTTTAATTGCACTGTTGTTATTATCATACCTGCTGCTATTCTAACGGACATTAGTGAATGTATTAACATCTGGCCTATCTTGGACAATCAGTTAAACAGACTTTTAGGGTTTTATTCTTTTTGTTTGCTTAAACTAGTCATTTGATCTACTTCGTGTTTATTTTCTAATAGCGTGTAGTGTTTGCATAGATGTTAGATTTCTTTAATTCTGAATTATTAGAATAAAGACATCATTGTTTAACTTGTAGTGGTCTTGTAATCCATATAGCAGATGGTTTATCACTCGGGTCGTATCCACCCCTTTTGGTAACAGTGTGAATAAACAGAGATAAATAGTTCTTTGATTGATAATTAATACCTCTGCTGATAACCTAGCCTGGGTCACTAGATTGGTGTAGATACCTGGAATTTAACAGCCGGTCCAGGAACCATCTAGAGGTGGAAGGCATAAACCCTGGTAAGTAAGCAAATTAAAGCTACATTTATTCAACTAACAACCCTAAACTGATTTCACCACCGATTTTGAATAAGTTAAATAATTAACTATAACTCCAGTTTTAGTTCATCATTTATACATTATCTGCAGGATATCATTTTGCACAACATTTAGGGGTTAGACCTTTATCACTGACACAGTTTTAGAATAATAAAAAATATATCTATAGCCCTTTTGTTTAAAGCATCACCAACTAAATAGTTTTTAATAATACTTTCATTATTTTACCATCTCTTTTTTTTCTGGTTGTGTCAAAAGACTGTTATAAACATTAATATAAACATTTAGGATTTTTTTTATGTTAACATTGTTTCTATTGAAAGATATTGTGCCTGAAACACACAATTGTTATTGATGGAAAATATGCTTTTGCTTTTATTTTTAAATTAAAGACTAATTTGTTCATTTCCAGCAGCAGGAAGAAAATAACTTTACAGTGTTTTGAAACCTGATGACCTGTCGGCAGCTAGTTTGACAAATGGCATCACTAATAAGATCCGACATCCATCAGCAAAATACCACCACAGTGCCTGTAAACACAGCCAACTAGCATTTCATTATTCTCACACTTTTCTCCTACTGAAAACAGACAAAATTTCAAGAGAAGAAAATTTACAAAAAGCAGAGCTAAGAATGGAAAAATACTGACACTCATGAGCTAACAGTAAGACATGATTCTCCGTGAAGTAAACAGAAATATAAATGATCAAAAGAGGAAAAGTTTTTTTTTGATACAGCTGAGGACATACTTGGAGACTTCACCAGCCTCTGAGCTGTTTAACCTCTTAGGTCCTGCCATCTGATTGCTGATCCATTTGCATCTTTTCTGTCTAAATGTTGATGCTGTTTCAACATTCTTAGCCTTTCTTCAGCAAAAATATTCACAGAATGGAGTGAAAGTGTAATTTTTTCCTGGTTCTACCTTGGTCTATAAACCTCATAAAGAACTGTTGCAACAAAAACCACAAATATATCAGCAAGTCAATATTTGTGCCTTATTCTTCCATTTTATTTTGTTGTATCAACATTGCATCTATTTGCATAAGTTTGACACTTTATTAGTGCATTTGGCACCCATGCTTTGAGATCATGGAAAGTGCATATTCATTGTCAATATGTTTTCTTTGGTTTCACAATAAATATTTATTTTTGTTAAAAATTAGACTAGATTTAGACACGGTAAGTACAGGTTTGACTGATGTCGAAATATTAGTAATCAAATAATTAGTATCAGCACTGACCTTTAAAAATGTACCAGGCATTCTCGGCTCTTTGTATGCTTCTAGCTGCTTAAGGACATAACCTTACTGTGCGTTTTAAGCACCATTATTACAGAAACAGTTGAGTTTTCTGTTTGATTGGTCTTGGGGGAAAAAAATGATCAAATTCATTGAGAGATGTTTTTGTTGCTAGCTTTAGCCAGAATCAGATATCAAATGACCTGTAATGGAGAATCATCGTTTTGACATTATGCACCTGCAGTGTTGGGCAAGCTACTTGTCCAGTGTAGTGAGCTAAGCTATCAGTTACTCAACAATAAATTA
>NW_015151885.1:107458-111084 GCF_000732505.1 Cyprinodon variegatus
AGCAGTTGGACAGGTGTACCTAATAAAGTGGCCGGTGAGTGTATATATAACTCTTGTTCCAAAACAAACATGTCAACAGCAGCAGAAGCTGCAACTGTCTTGCAGCCCCCCTACCACACAACAAATACAGTCTGAAGAAGGTGGTTGGCAGCTGTGTGTTCTATTTGAGAAATTGCTTTCAGAACAACTTTAAGTATTTAAAAAGGACCAGCTTTCACTTAGTTGTTTTGTTAGTTTGGGACTTTCATCCCCCTGCTTTGCAATAAGATCAGAGAACATTTAATCTGAGTGCAGATTCACTGCTCTCAATCCCATCAGAGAAATGTTTACATGTTCTGAAAAGATTCATTTTCAACCACAAGGTCTCGTAAAAAAAAGGCTGGTGATTATAAAGGGACATGCAAGAGGAAGCTTCACTCAGCAAAGTTGTATCTTGGCCATTTCTTAGTATAAGAATACTCAATGTGTTTATGTATTTGAAGTAAGACTTCCAGCCTTGATTTATCTTTAATGAAACATTTTCCAACTAGTAGTTTACAAAATCAGTAATAATGTCCATTAAATATAAGAATATTTTTTTGGAATACAGCATATAGAGTGTCATGCAAATGAACTAATATTTTGTTAATTTTCAACTGTGACAATCCCTAATTTATGTGATTTACACAACACCAATGTAGAAACTTAGTTGTGAAATGACAGGAAAAAGTTTTAGAGCTTAAGCTCAGTTACATTCAGCTTGTTACATTGGGGGGGGGCTGTTTTATTAGTGACCTTTAATGCAATACAATGTTTTTCTTTTATTCGTCTGGGTTAGGGTTAGATTTTAAAGCAAAATTTCCAGCAATCTTTCTCACTATTAAAAATCAAAATCTGCTTTAGAGGAATTTTAAGATGTTGACATAAGGTTATCTCCAGAGAATGAACATTTTATTCCAAATGGGATATAGCTTAAAAAAATGTGAGTGTGTAAGTAAAGCGGACATGAGACGACATCGGCTAAACATGTGACAACCACAACCCTTCCTCCTTAGAGGGTAAAACAAACCTTGCGTACAGAGAAAACAGATTTTGTCCATATTAGCTTGAAAAAAAAAGTAAAACATGAAATCCCGCATTCAGCAACTGATAAGGAAGAAAGGTCGACATGTCCTTCTATTGTTTCCCGAAAGACCTAGAAAGAGAAGCGAAATGGGAGGCTGTCCTGAAGGGACAGAGCTGGAAACCAACTCAAACTAGCAGAATGTGCAGTGGTCGCTTATTAAACTACCAGTTGTTATGCTCACATTATATTTGTAGAGATTTTTTTTTTTACCTTTAGACAGTTTTTTTTACATCTGACGCTATTCAAAACAGGTGGAGAGTTTAATGGGCAAACAATGTTTCCTCCAATATATAATTATGTAATTATAAGTTTGGAAAGCTACCATCCTTTACCCACCTCCCCTTCAGGATAAGCTAACCTTAAATCCAGTCATTTATTAATACATCCTCTTTTTAACCAAGTACAGATTAAAGGGGTAAAACATGACATATTCTGCAGAAACACAAATTCTCTCAGAGATAGAACTCTTTTTCAGGTTGGTTCATTGTTCTCTTCACAAAAGGTACAGGTGGATATAACTTTACAGACTGGCAGAGTTTTAATGTAAAGTGAAGGTTGCTCTGCATGAGCCTTGAACTCTTCCAACAGAGCAGAGCTCTATCAGCACAGTTCAGAAGGCTTTTAGAGGAGAGAGAAGGTTATTTCATAGTCTCTAAATACATTTGCTGAAAAATGAAGGTTACGTTTTGTATTTTCTCTGTGAAAAGGCATTGAGTTTTATATTTGAATTGCAAATAGGAATGGCTGTGAAATTGAGGTCACTCTGTGTGTCAGTAACAGAATGCTGTATTTTCAGAATGAATTTGTGACTTTTTTTGCTTTTTTGGTGGTCCAGTTAATTTATCAGGGTTTTATTTTACATTTACATATGCTAATGAAAAACAATAGGCTAAATTCAACTTTTGCCAACAGACTGGAAAATAGGTTACATAACATTTTCTAATAAGTCTGACAATCCTTTTTTTGTCAAACTGCTTGTCTCCTCTGGTTTCTCATCAGCTACACTGGGCTTATGTTTATGCATTTGGCTTTTATTTTTAAGTGACTTACAAATAAATATATAGCAATGTAGATAATGTTAGATTGCAAAGTAAGCTATAAAATAAAGCATTCCAGCCAGTGTCTTTAAGAGGTAAAATAGATGGGAGACAGTATAGAGACAAAATGTAGGGCTAGGGTTACTATTGGCTTTGAAGTTTTTTGTTAGTGAAATGAAGAAAGTATAATTAACATAAGCCTAAATGTCTGTTTGTGTTTTAAGCTCCGTCTCTGGCGGTCATCCGGGATTCATAGAACCGTAGTTACAGTCGTAACTTTCGTTTCTGAGGAAGCTGGTTGGCATGTGACATCACTGGTGAATCTCTAAGGATTCTTGAATCCATTCAGGTTGGCTTGGAGGAATCCTTCTTTGACAGTTATTCTGCACAGAAAATAGGTAAGAGATCCAAAAACGTACTCTGACAGGTCTGATAGGGTTCAGGCAGGTTCAATGAACCAGAGGGCAGAATGAGGACAGAATCAGCCAGACAGACCATTAACAGGAATGCTGGACTAAACTCACCAATGGCTTGTAATAATCTGGCACTAGTGAAAGCTGGTTATATGGTCAGGTGAGCAAGTGAATCTGATGGAGGCTGATTGGAAACAGGAAAGAGCTGACAGGTGTGTGGAATGATGAATCAGACTAGCACTAGTACCAAGAATCCTCACAGGTATACTTTAAAGAAATTCTTGATTATGCAGCTCTGCTTGTCATAATTGTGGACATGGAAAATGAATGCAGCTTCAAAACATGGGAGATATTACCAATGATTACCGACGGTTCCACACATCAGATTTGATTATTGTCAAGATAGAAAGATTAACGGGCTTTTGTTGAAGAACAAGCATCTCAATAAGCCTTAATGAAGTAGTGACTTTAGCATCAGGGTTAAATAATAATACTGATTCAGTTAATCTTTATTTAAGCTCAGCACTTTATACACTATGTTTTTCTAGTTTAAAATTTGGACCTATTAACACAAGAAATCCCTGAGATACGAGAATTTTCGTCAGCCTCCAGTCCCCCCAACAGTACTTCACAACTCATGAATCCCTTTTCAGATGTAAATGCCCCATTAGCGCTGTGGCTGGAGAACCATTCCACAGATTCAGTTTCGGTTTTGGCTCAAGTTTCTCTCTTTGAGAGCGTTTTACCTGAGAGCAGGAAGGGAAAAAAATCATATTTGTAATTAAATATAACTATGTCTACGTCATCAGTGTTGCCAACACCTCAATGACTATTTATGCAATAATGACCATGATCTGCCCTATTTACTACGGGGCAAATATAACTCTAGCAATCTCTCCTCTCTCAATCTCTCTCTTCTCTCCTCCGCTGCAGACATGCAGACAGCATCATGAAACTGCAGTAAAGTTGGCAATATATTCACAGATTTGGCTTTTCCGGATTAATAACCCGTCTGCGGATGATTTATTCTACAAAACAGCACCTCTCCACAACCACAGCAAGGCAGACAGT
>NW_015151885.1:116393-118504 GCF_000732505.1 Cyprinodon variegatus
AACTTTTATCGACCCTCTTTTTTTCTATTGCGCCACACGTCTATCGATCGATATATATCGTTATTGAATTATCGCCCAGCCCTACTATGCAGAGCTCGCTCCCCCGTAAAGCTTAGGGACCATCTGCAAATTGCAAAATAATCAGAGAGAAATATTCAAAAGCAAAGACTCCTCCAACTATTCGCCGTTGACGAATGGACGGGTGTTGGAATGCAAGTGGCTGGATCGCCAATGTGATTTGACGTAGCCATGGAGAATCGGCCGGCTGGTGACAGAGAGGAACGCGCGCTGGAGTGGACTGCACGCTGGAGAGGACCCTTGTACCAGCTAAGAGTTCTTCCTTTTAAACCTACTCACTCATTGACTCTGCTGCTCCTGATTGCCCTGTATTTTATCGTTTTTTTTGTGGTTTTATTCTTTTTAATAAACTATTGTAACTTTTTACAGACTCGTCCTTTTAAAGCTCTGCTCACAGTCACCGCAGTTTGTTTTGTTTTTATATAATTACATCTCTCGAGTGCGACACTTGTACTGTTAAAAAAAAATTGCAAGAGAAAAGAGATGAACTGAAAATTCAGCAGTGCAGTGTATTTCAGACAATCAGTTAAATAAGAATGTTTTAGTGACTGCTATAACTTTGCAGTCCGATTACTTTAAAAAGATTTGTTTATTCCATTACGTCAATGACAAGCAAATACACAGACACACTCATATATCACTATAATGATCCAATTAAGTAATGTCTTATGCGGTGTCTTCTACCACTGTACAAGAAAATGTCATAATAAAGCTGAAACTTATGTTGTGTCAGAGCAACAGATTTTTACTTGGCTACAAACCCACTTTGGTTTAACCAACTATTTACCGACTTCCAACTCATTTGAAGGTTTAAGGCCAATTTAAACACAAAACCTGGGAAAGCAAGGAAAAGTACACACCAGCCTGCTGTATTTATAAAGGACACACTTCATGAATAATGAAACACTGAGCAGATGTTCCTTTTGTGTCTTAATGAGGATGTCCTAAAGGTTTTATATTTTAGCTGTACAATGTTTACTCAAGTTCACTGAAAAATGTGATGCTCATATAAGATGAGCTGCAATATTTTATCTTCTCTTCTACAGATGAAGAGTCTACAAATTTCTACTTTTAGTTTGTCTATTAGTTTAAAACTCTTTCTGAGGATTCCTTATGATTTCTCAATAAACAAAAAGTTACGTTTTTTTAAATTGAAAGGTACAAGTAAAAAGTGTACAAAATTTTTTTTCTTTAGTTTTATAAATAAGTGAAAAATTAGAACTTGTTTGTTATCTGTTTTTAGATATATAATCTGACAAAATTAGAATAATTGTAATATTATTTTTATACCAGAAAAAATTCTTGAGAAAATAGTTGCTAGTTGCCAAATGTATGTAATAATTTACACCATATTTAAATTTTTGAAGAGCTGCAATCTGGTTTTAGAGATCATCATAGCACTGAAAAAGCTCCGGTGTTCAAGAACCTCTGGTTCAAAATGTCCCCACTTTCCTAGATGGGTCCTTGGCTGGTACTATGCTGGTCCTTGGCTGGTCCCCTACAGTTCTTTTTTCAAACATCAATCTTTGTACAAATACATTCTTTCTGTAATGATTTGTGGACATTAAGATATAAAGAAGAGCGCCATCTCCTGGCCAGACCTTGTAATTCAGTAAAAAGGTGAAGTCAGAGTAAAAATAATATGCAAGATGGGGTCACTCCAGTGGCTGAAAGTTGGAGGGGATTTTGCTAGGAGTTGGAGGGAAGTGGGGTGCCATTCGGCTGGCGTTTGACAGAGAAGGGCTATTTTGAATGGCTGCTACTGTAAATCTTCCTCATGCTCCAGGGTTAACGGTGGAGTACCACAGGGATCAGTGCTAAGGCTAGTTAGACCGCATGATATTAATTTCCACTGTTATGCTGATGAGCTATATCTGGCTATAAATCCAGATGAAGCTAACCCATTACATAGATTACAGGCATGTTTGAAGACATAAAAACCTGGATGACTCTTAACTTTATGCTTCTGAAAGCAGACAGAACAGAAGTTATAGTCTTTGGACCACTTCATTTGGATAGGATTTCAGATAAAG
>NW_015151885.1:119065-121091 GCF_000732505.1 Cyprinodon variegatus
GCTGAAGAGTCAATGAGTCGATGCAATCCTCTGGTAAATAAAATATAAATAAAACTAAATTGAATTGAATTAATTCCACCACAAACCCAGGGTTCCACAGATGGCTTGATTAAAAAAAAAAAAACCGCTTGGCTCATAGGAAGACTGAATACGTATATATACATAATACTGATGTTAAACTAAAATCAGGTGAACATTAACTTATTAGGTCCCATTTATTAAAGCAAAATGTTTGCACAGAAATGCATTTATGAGTATGAGTGAGAAAGGAGCTAACCAACCATCTTCTGCCACGTTTTCCATCTAGGTCACGTTTGGGCAGATGCCCATCTACACTAGTTAATGGTCGAAAGGCAGGGTACAACTTGGACAGGTCTCTGTTACGCTATTCAATCAAAAAATAACAAAACAATGCTCTGGTAACATTTCATGAGATAGAAAGATTTTTTCATAAATATTTCTAGAATAAAATGCGCTGCTACAGGCTCCTTCCTAATGCATGTTTACACACATATACAATACAGTTCTCCTGATGCAACACTAAACCAATCTGTTTTTCTGTTCAAATTTTCCTTCTCCTTCATTAATGGCTACTGGCTGTGAGTTGTTCGTCTTCTCTGCTAGCACCACCTCCACATCCCCTGAAAATCTTCTGTCACTTATTTTATAAACCAGCCTTGGAGCAATCTTGGTCCAGCTCCATATGGCAGGGAGCTGAGGCAGCAGCTGGCGCTTTATCTCTACACAGAACCTGGCCAGATTACACACTAACACACTTCAGAGAATTAGAAATAAAATACAGCACACAAATGCAATAAAGCATCACCACCTGCATGCCTGTATACCCCGGCTAGATTATACAATGCGAAACAAACACACACAGCACAGAATTTACATGGAGGATGACATGAAGCGGAACGAGAACATAGGATTTATGTGAAAGCACACTGTCAGCAATGTGGCACTGTCAAGTGTGTGCTTATTTTAACCAATAAAGACCAACCTCATGCATGTTCAGACTCGGCTTGTATGGTTCTCTTTACTACTGTCGCTTCTTCTTTCTGTCAAAGTTTTTCGTTTTGCATTTTGTTGAAGACGCCGCCACTTCAGAACTAAGGAGCCTTCTGTGCTTTCCCCATCTGTCATTTTCAGCCACTCCACATTTTGCTCAAAGAAAGTGAGGAAGTGCTTTTTGTGTCTTGGATTAAAATTACTTTCTTTGGCCTTTAACAGGCTACACACAGGCTTGCAGCTGTTTAGGCATCATTTGACCTAGAAATATATTTCTCTTTGCATATGCCAATCATAAATGAATGGCAATATGTGTCAACCTCATTAAAGACCCTCATCAATTCTGGAAACTTAAAAACATTTCTGGTCTCTCAGGGCTTTAATGCACTGTTAAAACATAGATACTTCCTCTGCTGTTAATGGGATTACCTAAGAAAATGAAGCAATATGCTACAAAGAGTACACTGGTATATGTCATGATGGGTTTCAGGTGCCTAGCCCACATGCAGAACACGCTCTGAGACGGGAGGAAAGTTTAACAAGTTTATTGAAGGCTCAAGCACGAAGAAAGTACAGATGACTGGATGTGGTCTGGGGACTGGTTCACTGGAGTCTTGGAGTGCACAGATAAGGCTTTGGGAGAGTCTCTGTCGGATCTGGAGAAGAGTTCATCAGCAGAGTCCGTTTGCTGCTTCAGCGTCTCACGTCCACTAAGAACAGACCTTGGCTTTGGGATTTCCCAGCTCTAGTCCAGAGCTGCTTGGAGGTTCTCTGAGAATCTTCAGGTTTGGCTCTGAGGGTCGGCTCGGCAGGTTAGCTCGTCCTGAGCTTTCTCTGAGGAGACACAGGTTTCCTAGAAGACAGAGATAATGGTTAGAATCCAAGCTGGATTCAAAAGTCATGGAGTTACACTGTGGATCTAGGCTTAAGCGCTGACCAACTGGAGCAACACTCTGGCAAGGAAGGGAAGCTCAGCAGCTGCTTATAAAGCTGATCTCCTGATGACTGATGGATC
>NW_015151885.1:122599-132361 GCF_000732505.1 Cyprinodon variegatus
TTTAAACTGCAGTATCTATAGTTCTACTTAAGTAACCAATGTGGGTACTTTTGACACCACTGGCTGCAGTCAATCCTTTTGTGGGTGCCCTTCTCGACTCTTGACACATTGGCTGCTGTCTGTAACAGATCGGCCTGAAGCTGAATCATCCAACTGTCTCATTTAATAATCAATTACTTGATTTCTGCCTTGTCGTGGTCAGATACATTGATACAGTGAAGGCTGACACTGAAAGCTACATTCTACACATTATCAATACGTCTGAGCTAGAGGCTAAGTTGGCACAAGCCACAACTAAAGATATATGACTAAGGGTAGCCCATTAATCAGACCAATAATATACTCTCTAGGTTGGTTGCTGACTGACCACAGACAATTTCTTACCTGTATTTTGTTCTGTAAAAAAAAAAATTGTTCCATAGAAAAAAAATTCAGATTTAATCCACGTGTTTGAATTTGTTTTGCACCATTTCTTTTAGATTACCTGGAATGAAACTGAATGGAAAACATTTTTGATGTGTAACTCACACAACACAATTTGTGTACTTGTACTTTAGAATTTAAAGAGGTTTAACTTTTTATGTAATTGTGAAAGGTAGAAAAAGCTCTAAAATTACAAAGCTCTAAAGTGAAAATGTACAAATAGTTTTGATTCAAAATTAGCTTTATATAAAAATACTTGCTTGTAAATATGACAAACTTATTGTTCTAAAGTTGCTTTTGTGAACGACTCTCTTAAAAATAAATCCCACAAAACTTCTCCCATTAGCCAGTGTGTTTTCATTTTAAGCTGCATGCAGCCACTTGTTTTAGGTTTTAAACGCTCAAGAAGTGAAATCTTATTAGCAAATAAACTAAAAGGATATATATTTATTTCAGAGGCAGAGAGGAACAGTAAGGTGTGGAGCCACTTCATGAAGGATGTGGGCACCATCTGCAGTGTTAAAGGTACTCACGGCACCAGGATCAGTAAGGCAAAAATCACCACCAATTTACGATGATAGCTAAATCAGAACCAGAAAAAAGTTTGGCATTTATAGTCTACTGTTGACACTGCTCAAATTAAAGTAGCTTATTTTTATTAAATGGTTCTATGTTCTTTTTCTTTGTCTTGAATCATATTTTTGGTTATTATTGACAGTGCATGTCCCATGTATATCCATGTTCCTTTCTTTCTAATATTCTGGCCGATGTATATTAGATAACGGCCAATATCAGATATAATTTTCTTTAAAGCTCCCAACATCGATATCAGCAACTTTATCTATCTCCACTCCACCAGTTTCAGGCCTGGGGGGGAAATAGCCCTGTTCTTTGCTCCTGTTCATGCATATCTATCAAATTCAGTGCTATGTTTCTGGTCCAAGCTCCTAATTGTCTTTTCTCTTTGAGTTTTCCAGATTGAAATAACCAGTTACACAAAATTAAATGTCCACAATGCATAAATGCATCTAGCTTTTATTTAAGTAGTATATGCTATTTTTTGCAATAAATAATATAATTTAAAAGCCACTGGTGACCTGTCCATCTTGTCCCCCGCCTTTTGCCCATGAACTGCTAAAAATAAGCACCCGCCACCTATGACCCTGACGGAAAAGAGGTTAAAGACGATTGGATGTAAAATCTGATAAAATGTTTTTCTTTTTACTTGTTTTTCAAATAAGTATTTGTAGAGCACACTGCAGCAATGATCCTAAAAATAAACCTTCTTATGATAACAAATGTACAGATAGTATAAAGCTTTGAATCTATTATTCTGACAAACTACAGTAAAAAATGTATTAAAAACATTTTCTATACCTTGTAAAGGAAGCAGAAATAAGGTTTAAGCAGCATTTGCAGAGTATTCTTTTGTCGATCAATATGGAAATGATCGCTTTGCTCATCTTTTATGAAGAAAGACATGTGGGAAATAAGGGCAGAAAGAGAAAGGGGGAATAGCAGAAATACCTTATTCATAAATTCATCTTGAATGTGCATGAGTCTTCATATCTTACTTAAAGTGGTTTAGGGGAGACAAGGACCTAGAGTTGGTAAATACATCTTTCCTGTTATAGACTCGATGCCATCTATGGAGAGGGCCAATTATTTTGCACACATTGCTTCAAAGATTTCCCCCTGCCCTTACAATCTTTTTTTTTTTTTAACCATCAAATCAATACTCAAACTCGTTATTCACGCTTCCTGAGCAATCTACTGTTGGACATGTTGATTGTTTGAGCTTTCTTCTTCAAATATTGATTTAATAAATTTAAAGCATCCAACCTATGTTTAATGAATGTATGCTGTGTTGCTATCTTTAAACATTTTCAAAGTCTCTCCTTGTCTGATATTTTCAGCATTGCTTGTCATAACCAAAGCAATCTCCATTTCTCTGCGATTATATCTGTTATTTCCCAAACATGTCAAAGATCATTGATTACCCATATTAAATATACAGTTTCTGTCCTGCTAATGGAATTTTCCCGTCCAGTTCAAAATATGCAGTTACAAAAACAGTAATTGTCCACATAAGTATGTGCAGATCAGTGTGTGTGAGTGTCTCCTCCACACAGGGTGGGCTTGGTAGGTGTATGCCTCACAGCTGCAATTTATCAATGCTCAGTAGGAGTTTAAAGAGTTGCCGGTTCCCAAAGGTTTGATGCCAGATTGTTTTGCTGTTGCATGAGTGGTAACTGGGCTCTAATGTTTTAGTCTCAAGTGACAAAAAATGGTTCCTATCTTCAATGACAGATTGCTGTGTTGCTGGTGGTCCCTTGCCTCGTTCACTGGATCTGTTAAGAGGAAAACTACCCAGATCATCCTTTTTCCTCTCCTCCTATCGTCTGGCAGCCCTTCTGATAATAGTGACTTGGGTTTTAATCACTGAAATTGCTTTACTCATCCAACCATAGTAGTCATCTTCCCACATCATAATGCTCCTCACCACCTTAAAGGGAAGCGGCATTTATTACAACTCTGCCATACAGCAATCTTTTACTAAACTCAGTTCTGTTTACTGTCTCACCTTTACCTGAAATGTAGTTCTCCTTAGCATTGGTAGGATCACCTAACCTAGTAAACTAGCTCCACCCGCCAGCGGCCAAAATCATTTTTGCCAGCGAGTTTGGTGTAGCCTCGATCAATGCCCCAGGTCCTAGAACTGGCGGGACAATCACAACACAGAGATGCGTTTTGAATTTTTGGATGCAGAGTGGGTGGGGTTTTGAGGGCGTGACGACAAAGCTGTGCAACACTGGAGAAAGCACAACAAGGAAGATGGCAACAACTATTGAAGAGAAGAATGCACTGCGGCGGCAGCAGCTTTCTATGGAGCACGAAGAACGAAAATCTTGTTAAATCAAATTTTAACAATAACAGACGGTCAAAAGTGTAATTGGAAAACTTTCATCTTTTGAATGCGTCTTTCAGACATGACGTGGTTTGCTCCTAGCTTCCAGTAGAATTCAGAGTATTTGACCGACGCTGACTGGATATGCAGATGTTTGTTTGTTGTCAGCAGCAAGGTGCTAGCACTAGCCACGCTAGTTGGAAAAAACAGCAAAGGAAAAAAAAGTCTGTGGATGCCCAAAAACCTTAGATCCAAAGAGCAAATCAGATAAACATCAATCATGATCCTGGCGTTTGAGCTACTTTGATGAATTCTGATACACAAAGTACACAAAGATTTTCTTTATTTTATTTTTTCCTCGTCTTTCTCACTTGCTATTATATTGCACAGTTTCTATTGGCCAGCTCATGCAATTTAAAGCACATGGGAGCTCACAAAGATGTAAACAGGATGTAAATACGATAGTGTATTTAATGTAATGTTTATTTTTCTTTAAAACAGGTGCACTAATTTAGATCCCTCCCTGTGTTTAATTCCTACATAGCCTCATCTACTGTGTGCACCTCTGCTAACTGTCTTTACAAAGGGAGCCACTTAAAGTTTTAGCCTACAGCTAGAACCTGCAGAGCATGCCAGCTGGTGGCCAGTGACTTTCCATGCAACTGGGACCACCTATTGCTGTGAAGTGGTAGAAAACACTTCCCACTGGTAACACCTGCTGTCCCTCTGGTTGGAAGTTGAAAATGTAAGGAATTATTTTCTATCCATTAAGAGAAACAGTGTTTCATGAATCTCAGGCTTTTGCATTGATTCTACTCTGTGCTACTCTACTCTAAAGTGAGTTCTTCCTAAAATTACAGGTATTGCAATCACCTGTAGCTGTGCCTGGTTGATTTTTATCTTTGATTTTATTTGCACTGTGTAGCACTTTGAGATTTTTCTTAATGAAAAGTGCGGTACAAAATTGGATTTATTATTATTATTATTATTATTGCCTCTTCTAATGGTCTGTAAATATGGCCAGATTGTAAGTTTTGTTTTCTTCTTTCTTTTTTTCATGAATGGAAAAGATTGCTAAGCCTTTGAAGGTACTGGCTATACATTGAAATAATATACAAAATTCCTGACAAGTTTTGTAAATCATGTCCTAAGAAACTCAAAATATAATACCATGCCTGTGTTGTTAGCACTGGTGATTATTTAAAATAGTTGTATTGCAGATAAAAACAGTAAGAACTGAAAAGCACAGCCGTATTTTCAACATTTGTCAGCTGTTACTGAAAGGTTTAAAATCATGTGGAGGTACTATAATTACGGAGGTTTTTGCGAGAAAACTAGTTAATTTTCTCATTATGTAAAGATAACGAAAGCCATTTTGATGGTGCCAGTGTGCGAGGCGGGCCGTCAGCTGCTCCGATTGTTGAGCGTGTTTCTGTTGTTTGTAACACATGTTGCACATACTGTCAACACTCTACGGGTGTATGATCGGCAAACGCTGTTAAATCTGAGAATCTACGCCAAATATCTTGTCAACTTGAATTATTATGGACAAAAAACTCTGCCTCCTTTCCTATCGGACCTCCCGACATAGCTCTGCCACACTCCAGCACCACCCCCGCGGCGAAAACGGCACCGCTGTAAGCATGGCTGTGTGGTAAGGCTGAAGGCCGGGTTGGTACATCCTGATCGAGGTGAATATGGAGTGGGGCCTCGCCTTTGTATCTCTCGACGTTCCCTGTGCCCCGTCGCTGCCTGGTGGGTACCAGTGGCGGGCTAGGATGTGATGTTGCAGCCCCGCGGACTCTGCTCTCTTCGTCCCCGCTGGCACGGAGTAAATCTGGGGAACCTGCGGCCCTGTGTCGGGCCTCCCAGTAAGCTGTTCGTCCTGACCCGCCAGCTCATGCTAGATTTGGCCTGGTAAACGCCAGATCACTTGTGAATAAATCTTTTATCCACAAGGATTTCTTCATATCCCAGGATTTGGATTTCCTCTTTATCTCCGAGACCTGGCTGAGGGTTGGTGAGTCCAGTGTCTTCACCGGACTTCTACCTGATGAGTGCTGTTTTTTTTAACTTTCCTTGGACGTCTGACCGAGGAGGAGGAATTGCAACTGTTTTTAAGAGTGACTTTAAATGTAAACAGATATTGCTCTTACCCTCCTTCACCAGTTGAACTCGGTTTGTTTGAGCTGGGGCCTTCTCACACGGTGCTATGGTCTACCGGCCTCCCATATATAACAGAGACTTTTTAACAGACTTTTCTGTAATATTCATGTGTGTTGCCCTGAAAGCCCTTTGGCGCGAGACTTTTTGAATATCATTGACTCTTTTAATTTTGTGCAGTCTGTATTTGGGCCTACACTTGAACATGATCACATATTTGATCTTGTTTTATCTTATGGTTTGCCTGTTCTTAACCTGGAGATCTGTGACGCTTTTTTCTCAGATCATATGCCTATTCTTTTTGAAGCTCCTGTTTGCTGTTACACAGTTAAACCTTGTGCTGCTGCTCACAGATGTAGAGTAATTAACCCTTCCACTGCTGCTCACTTCTCCGCAGTGTTCAGTCAGAACTGCGTCATTCCCGATTCTGTGTGTGAGGATACAGAGGCTCTTAACTCATGGTTTCTCGACACCTGTCAAACTGCCATAGACATTGCGGCTCCATTAAAGATCAGGCAGCAGAAAGCTAAATCAGAGCCTTGGCTGAATGAAACAACCAGGACTGCCTGACAGGATTGTCGAAGAGCTGAGCAAAAGTGGCAAAAGGACAAATTGCAGATATCTTTTCAATTACTGAGGGATTGTTGGCGTCATTACCAATCCACTGTGAAAGAGGCTAAAAGAAGATATTTTTCCGAAATTGTTCTTTTAAACTTTGTTAAGCCTCGTGTTTTGTTTAAAGTTATCAACTCTGCTCTGAATGCACCACAGACTGGAACTGAGGCCTCCCCTGCTGTGTGTGATAACTTTCTTCACTACTACATTGATAAAGTCACTTCTACCAGAGCACTTATTTCACCTCCTGCTTCTGATCCTTCGGTGTTTGTCCCCAGCTCTGCTGTGTTTGACATGTTGGAGCCAGTAACCCTGCCTTTTGTGAAGGAGATTGTGGGTCACTTGAAGCCTTCAGGGTCTCCAGGTGATACTGTCCCGCCCCGATTTTTTTCCCACTATCGGGCCATCGTGTCTCACAGTTATTAATAGCAGTCTGTCCTCTGGAGTAGTCCCTGTAAATCTTAAACATGCAGTTGTGCAGCCTTTATTAAATAAAACCTGGGTTGGATCTTACTGTTCTGTCAAATTTTAGGCCTATCTCTAAGTTGCCTTTCTTCTCAAAAATCTTAGAGAAGATTGTTTATTCCCAGCTCATGGAGTTTTTAAACGAACAAAAAGTTCCTGAGATTTTCCAATCCGGTTTTAAAACATTGCACAGCACAGAATCAGTGCTTTTAAGAGTTTTTAAGGATATCTTTTTAGCTACTGACTCTGGACACTGTGTTGTCCTTGTACTTTTAGATTTGACAGCAGCATTTGATACAGTGGACCCTGAAATTCTGATTGCTCGTTTGGAGCAGTGGGTGGGAATCAGTGGCTCAGCACTGGAATGGTTCATGTCCTACCTGTCACATCAGACTTTCTGTATCAGCCTTGATGACTCTGTGTTCTCCACTGCTCCTCTCCCATGTGGGGTCCCACAGGGCTCCGTGCTTGGCCCTTTTTTATTTTCTCTCTACCTACTCCCACTTGGTTCCATTCTCAGGAAACATTGCATTTCCTTTCACTGTTATGCGGATGACAGCCACATGTATGTCCCCCTCAAAAACTCTGGTTCCTACTCCGTTGCTAAAGTGTTTACACATCCTTAAAGCTTGGATGTCTTTAAATTTTCTGAATTTTAATGAAGAAATAAAGTCATGGTCTTTGGTGGCACGTCTGTTAACCCCCCCCATAGTGAAAGCTAGATTTTTATATATATACACACATCCATCAACACAGAGGTCATATAACTTGCTTTACCGTCAACTGTTTGGATGAACGGTTTTTTTATAATTTTGTAGAGCTAAGACAGTTGCTGAGCAAAAGTTCTGCTTTTAGCTTTGTGAATTGCTGTTCTGCTTCTGGGGTCCATTAGATTGTCTCTGACATAGCTACTGGTGTGTCATAAATAAAGCTTAAGAAAAGCTGATTTTTTTTTTTCATAATGTGGAATCTAAGCTCTGCAGTAATTGCACAATTCTAAAAAGACATTTGTCCTTTAGTTACTGGCTTACACTCTTGCTGTTACAGTTTTTCACTCTTCTTGTAGCTTTTTACCTTCCTCTGAAATAACATGGCCCAAGCAACAGACTTGTTTCTGCACCCACTAAATTTTTATAACTGGATTTATACTTTCCTTTGCTTCACATTTTAGCAGATATTGTTTTATCCTTGGCCTGTATTACGGTTTAGGAACTATTTTAACTGGATCTACAGTTGTCAACAGTCCTACATTAATTTTTCCTGTAGACCACAAAGAATTTGGAATATCTTTGAAATCATTTTCATCATATTGTGATAGCAAAGAATGCTAAGTTATTTTAACACATGCTAAATCTTGAACCTGGGGTTTTACATCGAACAGAATTTTATAAGGGTGTTTCCATAGTTGGAACAGATAGACATGGAGCAGAGATGGTAAGCATGTTGCATAAAACACAGAAGGATTTAGTTGCAACACCATTACATGTATTATTTATACAGCCTTCATTCCCCCCAGCGTGGAGAAAATTGCAATGCCTAATTTTCCATCAAATCTCGCCCTAACAGATTAATGGGGTGAGTTGGTGATATTACTCCAAAAACATGCAACCTTGCAACCTTTTTTCTGTTTGAAGGTCTTCTATTTCTATTGCCCTTGACAACCATTCCTAGGATGTTTGACCATTTGCTGATTTTACAAAAATAACATTTTAGATAGTTTTAGCATTTACATTATCTTTAACACAAGTATTACAGGCTCCTGAATCGCATATAAGTCTAACTGCCTGTCCATTAACTGCTGGAACTATTCATGTTTTTTCTTTTAATGCATTTAATATCCCCCATGCTCCATGGACATCTACTATTTTAATTGCTATCCCTATTTCCTCTAGCACCTAGTCACACCTCAGATGAAGAACTGCCCTGTGGACTCTTCCTTCCTGGTCTGCTTTTACTGGTCTGGGCTGAAAGCCCCCTCAGCCCCTAGGACTGCCCCTGCATCCTTGATGCCTATTGACATTTTACATGCTTTTGTTAGTACATCAATCTCAGCAGCTTGCACAGAATATGATGATTTTAAGGCAGTACTGTAAAGGGTTTTTTGATCATCTACAATTGCAAAACCAACTAATTTCTTTCCGGAAGCTGACCCATCCTCATACAAATTTATATAACCCTCCTGTGGTTCATCTTTTCCCCTGGGTGGTTAGATCCAGGGAGTAAAATGTTTTTGGGAATGAGCCTCAATATACAACATGTATGTCATCTGTTTCTAATTCTGGTGTAGCATAAAATCTGTACATTTTTGCACTCCCATCCCTTTGTCTGTAGGCACCAACGCTAATTGCAATTTTCTTAACAAATCTCTGCCTAATAAATTAACTGGACAGTCTGGGCTTAACACAAAACCAGCTTCCACCATGAATCCCTCTTCATCAGTGACCAATTGTCTTTCAGAAATGCCACCATTCTCCCATTAGCAGAGACTACTGTGATCCATTTTGGTCCCGGTTTAATCTGAGGTAATTTGTCCCTCAGGACAGATTTATCAGTCCTGATGTCACACAAAAATTTCACTTTTACCCCTTGTATGTTTAATTGCCAGTATGGTTTTTCTGAGGTATTTAATAAAGAAAAGAAAATTTGCTGCAGGTCCAGGACCTCCACTGGGTCCACAATTAACTGCACTTCATAGCTTTTTGTATTTTTAGCTTGCACAATCCACTTATTTAACCCCTCAATTTTTTTTTCTGTATGTAGCTTGCATGACTAAAATAATTTTGTGGCGGGTTTTTTTTTTGGCTTCGAATTTAATTTTGTTGGAGACCATGCAGGTGCATTAGGAAGGCTGTCAGCTGGATCAGTGCTGCAGTCACTGCTCCATTGACGAACCCCCCCCCCGCTGCATATTTAACCCATTTAGGCCGGGAAAGCATTACTGCATTTCTACCATTCAAGCCGGGGGCACTGTTGCGTAATTCTACCATTGACGCCGGGAGAGCATATAAGTCAGTTTCCGTGTATACAGGTTTTTGCACCGCCTGTCGGCCTCTAGGCCAATGAAATGCATCAGAATAGAGGCAAAGGAGTGACGTAATTACCCGCTGGTCATTGTTTGGGAAGTAAAAGTAGGTGGGCCAACTGTGTATGGTTGTAAACAGTGCAGCCTGCCACTGCACATTGAGTGC
>NW_015151885.1:132858-138092 GCF_000732505.1 Cyprinodon variegatus
AAAAGATGGACAAACACAACATTAGATCTTTTTATTTAATTTTTAATAATAACATTGTATCTACTTTGTGCATGCATTATACCAACACCTCGCCATTTGGAGCTCATTTATTTATTCATCTATATATTTATTTATTTATTATTTTATTTTATTTATCTATTTTTGCACTACTACTGGTCACCTCACACACTTTCACACAGTCACTACTATTTTAAGGCCTACTTTATTATATATATATTTTTAACCAATATAGACACAAAGCTCCTGATGCTATGTGTACACTTTGGAGTCCCAGACGCAGGCCCTCGCACGCACCAGATACCCAGATGCCATATCCGTCCACAAAACTTGGTTTTGTCAAATATCCCTGCTGCGGCAGCTGCAAACCTTACTATCTCGAGAACAACACAGAGTCCCAGACTCAAACGCACAGAATACCCAGATGCCATATCTGTCAACAAGACTTCGTCTCGTCAAATATTCTTGCGATTTCAGCTGTAACTTAAATGTAACGTTTGATCAAAAGCTTTAGGCCTACCCTTTGCCGTGTAGATCAGTCCTCAGGGAGTCAGTTTTTTCACACTCAGTAGCTTCACTCATCAGCTTGCTTTTGCACACCCTTCCCCAATATCCTTTTCCACACCTGTTATGAATGGAGTTGGTAGCTGGACACTGATCAGTGCATGTGCATCTGATAATATCTGTATATGCATCTGGAATGCATAATGGTGCTTTATTTGTGTGTGTTTGTGTTTTGTTCACATGTGCACATGGAAATCTGTTTCTCAGTGTATGCATATACAGAGTTTTGTGTACAGATTCCTGTGCTGGTGCTCTCACTGTGAAAAGCTCTTCTCATGGCAAAATCTCTGATGTATTCACAGATAACACATAATCAAGAGTCTGCACATATAGACAAATGAAACTCTGGCTAAACTATTGAGCAAGGTCGATCAGTTAGCTAAATTTTGGCACAGCAGAGTATTCCATAGTTCCTCCAACTTCAGAATAACATGTCTAAATGTTCTACACATAAATGTAAACTAATATTTTCTGTCTAAACACTTTAACTCCAAGGTGCACCCAAATAACCTAGCTACCACACTGTGTGTTGTTTTCCCCACATAATCCACATCTCTTTTTCATTTTCACGACCTTTTGATCTGTGTATTTCTCTGTGCGGCTGCCACCATTGTGCAAGGCCTGCGGCCATGATGCTGCACTACCTCCTGGGTTGCCCAGAACCGTTAGTTACCTGCACTGTATCGTCATCTCTAAACTAAGGTTCAGAATGAGTTTCAGCTTCTCAGAGAGACTTTAGTCTAAAATGCAAATCACTATCTTCTGATTTGCTCTATTCAGTCTCTGATTTGCTCTTCCCAGTTTCTGCCAAAAACACATTATTCTGTAATGGATGAAAGTCTCTGCTTACTCCCAATTATGCTGTGTCCTTTGGTTGAAATATGCCCATTCATGGATAACGGTCCGTTTTGGAACGGAATACGCATTCACTTTACCAGGACAACATCATAATCCTCTTAACTCTTACCCTCTTCAAAGGTAATAGAGCGTCATGCCACCCTGAACCGGCCATACAATAATCAGAAACTGCAATAAAGCCCCCCCACACACATTTTAGAAATACTGAGATGAGGATGTAACGTCTTTACTTTAATAAGCATAAAAGTTGACAAAGTCAATTTGCTTTTCAAACTCCTGTCAAAGAATTTGGCCTATTTGATGCTATGGTATTTCACTAAAATTAATTACAGATAAAGCTAAAAAGGAAAAACGTAATTGTTTTGATACAGAACGCTGTGTATGTCTTTTCAGTCTTTCTGTGACATTGAAATTTCTGTACTTAGTAGGATACTATTTTTCTTCTCTTTGGAATTTCCTCTAGACTCATATTTGCATACTTTTAAACAGAATAAGCTCGTTTAAGGGCAGAACACTTATTCAGTGCCTTGAAACAAGCATAAAAATATTTGTAAGGAATTACATTTTGACTGGATTCCAAATATATTTTGATTTCAACTACAACTAATCTGTAAAGACAGATTTCTTCTGCATAGGGAAACTTAAGCCTTTTGAAGGCCTTTTTTTAACCTTTATCCCTTACAACAGCCGTCTCTTGAAACAAATGAACTTTTTTTCTGTTGGGGAGTTTCTTTCCAGACCTTTCACCAATTTCTATAACCAATAAATACTTGCAGAACACTTAAGGCTTGGCTGAGTGAAAAAGTTACATAGACAGATGGACTCTGCAATGTTGAGAATTATGTTGGCATGAATATTTTGGCACTGATCTCTGTATCTACTTTAAAGGTATAAAGGAGGATCTTTTATTTCCGGGTGGATCATCTAAATAAGTGGTCCTCCTATTTGATGATCATTCTGCTAGTGGTGACATATAATCTATGTTATCCTACCCCATGTGTAGATCAGAAAAAAATATATAATTTTTGTAAATGTATCCAATAATGTTGCACAACGACTTCTTCCTGTAAAAAAACTACTGAGAACTACATGAAGAAAAGATATGGAATGTGATATGTATGAATGTTTTAGCCAGCACCATTGTTTCCTCATAGGTCATATGAGTTTAGAAAATTTTAAATTCTCTTAATCGCTTATTCCTGGTTAAATTCACGGCTTTTGGGCAGATACATTGGCACTGCCAGCTGCTCATTAAGCTTTTAAGGCTTCACTCTGTTTGTTAAAGGCTGAAGAAAATAAGCTAAATTTAAAATTGGGTTTGAAAAGTGGATGGCTGTGTTTATATAGCAGAGAGGGTTTTGTGAAGATTTTTAGAGTGCAACAAAAGACAGATAAACACATTTGGCTCACAGGGTGCAATCATTGACTCCCAGATTGGAAGATGAGGCCTCAGAAAGACACAAACTGAGAAGACAGTGATGGACAAACACAGGCAGAGAGATAAAAACCCACAAACTGAGAAAGATCAAAGTATTACAGTGGTTGGAATGGAAATACAGCATGTTTATATTTTGATAAAATTGGAAAGTGATGTTGGAAAGTGAATTAGCATTTAGAGCAAAACAGCACTGAGGAGCAAAACTGTAAAAAAATATATTTTTTTTTTATATCTGAATGTTTAGTGCTCTGTTTGTGGCCTTCCTGGAACGCCATCTTGGTCATGACACTAAAAAAAAAAAAAAAAATGGAATCCCCAAAAAACATTTTTCTTGGCAAAGAGCCAAACATTAAGAATCAATCATTAAGAAACAATCCAAACAGCTTCAGTCATCCTTTTAAAACTAGATTTAGAGTCTACCACCGTTGATCTGTCTAACCTCTTGGTGGACATCCTTCTTTGTGTTTCTACACCCATGAAATTTCTTCCTATTTTCCTTCTTGGCTATTCTTTATTACAGATCCTTTGTCAGTGTATCCACTTTCCCTTTACTAAATATGTGCAAACATCTTAGCTTGCCTATCTATCATTGTTTCACTTATATGCATGGAAATTGTTTTACAATTTCTAGAAGTTAAAAATTGGATTTAATTATGATTTTGAATATGTTAAATCAGTTATTTTACAATAACTGCAGCATCTTAGTAATTGAGAGATAAATCCTACTGTATGTTTAGTCATTTGGCAGACCTATTTAATGTGATTATTCCAAATTATTATGCACCTTGAAGGCATTTACACCTTGAGGTGTATTTTTAGCACGCTTCAAATAACCCATTTATAATAAAAGGATTTAAATGTTCTACAGAGTAATAGTACATAATATTTACTGTACTTGGCTCATGTTTCTTAGACTTTGATAAACTTTCTAGTCATTTTGTAGACAGTGTATACAAATCGAAATTTTGTTCAGTACAGCTCTCAAGACATTACAATTTCTTAAAGTGCAGCAGTGATAAAATTTAAATGGTGATCAAATATAAACTAAAGAGTGAGATATGATTTACAGTTTTTCCTTTTTTTATTCAAGATTCATCAGTGTGATGGCGGTGGGGAAGAAACTGTTGCAGAACCTGCTGGTCCTGCATTGAATGCTGTGAAGCCTCTTCCCAGAGGGCAGCAGGGAGAACAGTCCATGGTGGGGGGGTGAGGGGTCATTGATGATGTCACGGGCTCGGGACACGCAGCGCTGGGATGAAATGTCTTTAATGGAGGGAAGAGGAGCCCCCATGATCCTCTCTGCTGTTCTCACCTTCTTCCAGTCTGAGGTGCTGCAGCCTCCACACCACACAGTGAGACAGCTGCTCAGAACGCTCTCTATGGTGCTTCTGGAGAAGGTGGGGAGGATGAGTGGGGGCAGGTGGGCTCTCCTTATCCTCTGCAGGAAGTACAAGCACTCATGTGCCTTTTTGATTGCTCTGAATGCATCTTTGATGATAACTTAAACCAGGTCTAAAGTGTTTTTACCCCGAGTTGCAAAGTCCACATGTTGGTAGAAATTAGGAGAGTAGTCTTCTAGTTAGCCTGGTTAAAATCCCTAACAATGATGAAAATGCTCTCTGTGTGCAGATTGGACCTCAGAGATAGCCTAACTTTGGCTACGCTCACACTGCAGGTCTTGATGCTCAATTCCGATTTTTTTGTAAAATCCGATTTATTTTGCGTTGCTGTTCACATTTCCAAATATATGTGACTTGTTTGTGATCTCATGTGTGAACTGCAGTCATACAACGCAAGTGTCCCGCAAGTGCAGTAGAGGACGTAATGACGTCACAGGCCAGCGTGCTCTGTGTTTATGGAAGTAAACATGGATGGTTGTAACGCCGCACATCTAGCGATCTTTTCCAACCATAAAAATTCAATCTTTTCAATATGGTTAAACATAAATACTTCTCTCCGTATCATCGTCTGCCACGGTTGTTGTTTTTCTTGCCACTTCTGCGTAGCAAGACACAGAATAGTGATCTTTGTCGGGTATCAATCATTCAGTTCGGATGAATCAGACCTGGCCGTTCAGACACAGGTCGCATTGAAAAGATCTGATTTGTATCGGATTCAGGACCACAGAGCCAAGTGGCCTGGGTCGGATTGGAAAAGATCGGATGTGAGTTGTTTAGACTGTCATGAAAAGATCAGAACCAGGTCGCATTTGGGCCAAAAAATCGCATTTGGGTCACTTTAGGCTGCAGTGTGAGCGTAGCCATAGTCTTCATGGCCTCTAAGAATTCTTTCCTCAAAAACTCTGCTAGTTAATGACTTGATTTGTGATAATCACATTGATTTATGTTGTCTTACA
>NW_015151885.1:139761-142749 GCF_000732505.1 Cyprinodon variegatus
ACATTCTCATCTTCATACGCTGGATCTTGTGCTGACATACGGCATAGAATGTGAAGAAATAACAGTATTTCCTCACAACCCGGTCCTTTCTTAACCACTTTTTAATAACCTCAAGGATTACTTTAATAGAGTTCTCCTCCCCCACAAGAAGGTTTCACTTCAGCATATCATTATCAGATAGTGCAGTTATAAATTTTAAGGAATCTGTTTCACTGTCTCTCTCCTCTGTGGTGCTGAGCAGTGCTGCAAAAGCTTCACAGGTTGATTATTTTATTAATGGGGTTGCTAGTTCTCTGCATACTGCCTTAAACAACACAGCCCCTTTGAAAAGGAAAAAAAAAACATTAAAAATAGAAAGCTGGCTCCTTAGTTTAATGCAGATCTGCGTAGTTTGAAGCAAAATGCTAGGAAACGAGAAAATATCGCTCCACAGGCCTACGGGAATCCTACCTAGTCTGGAAAAATAGTTTACTGCTGTATAAGAGGATCCTTTGTAAATCAAGAGCAGCATACTTCTAATTATTAATAAAAGAGAATTAGAATTATCATAGATATCTTTTTAATACAGTTGCCAAACTGACTCAGAGCCATAGTTCTGTTGAACCGTTAATTCCACCTGCTCTTAGCAGTAATGATTTTATGGGATTCTTTATACATAAGATTGATCTAATTAAAAATAAGATCATTAGCACTCCTCTATCCGCGATTGGTTTATCTCTGGAAGGTGAGGCAGCATCTCAGGCAGCCATAAAAATCTGAACGGGGTTTGGACTACTTTGATCCAGTTGAACTTTCAGAGTTAGCAAAACTATTGTCTTAACCTAAGCCTTCAACTTGGATGTTAGATCCAGTTCCAACCAGATTATTTAAAGAGGTATTCCCTTTGATCTCCTCAATTTAAGATGTGATTAATCAACCTCGGATACAGGGATATATACCAAAGGCTTTTAAGGTTGCTGTATTTAAACCTTTTGCTTTAGAACCTGTCTCTTGGCCAAGATGACCTGGTCAATTATAGACCTATATCCAATCTTCCTTTCTTATCTAAAATTCTTGAGAAAGTAGTTCTAAGCAAGAGTACAATCACATATACCATAATGAACTTTTTTAGAGGGTTTTAGTCTGGCTTTAGAGCTCATCATAGCACTGAAACAGCTCTGGTGAAAGTCACTAATGATATTCTCATGGCCTCAGATAATGGACTTGTATCTGTGCTCGTCCTGTTGGATCTCAGTGCTGCATTTGAAACAGCTGATCATAATATTCTTTTAGAAAGACTTGAATATTTTGTTGGAATTAAAGGAACAGCACTAGACTGGTTTAAATCTTATCCATCTGATCGATTTCAGTTTGTTCACGTTAATGACAAAGTTTCCTCATGCTCAAAGGTTACCCGTGGAGTGCGATAGGGATCAGTGCTAGGACCAATTCTCTTTACTATATATATGCTCCCAATCAGTAGAGTTATTAGACAGCATGAGATTAATCTTCAGTTATGTTGATGATACCCAGCTATATATCTCTATAAATCCAGATGAAAACATATACATACATCTATGCACACACACACACACACACATCTAAGGAAATTGTATAGGTGCCAATTAATGTAACCGTCATGTTTTAGGATTATGAGAGGAAGCCGGAGTACCAGGAAACGATCCCAGAACCTTTTTGCAAAAAAGCAACAGTGCTACAAGATGTGTCACTGTGCAGCTCTAACACAAGAAGGATCTTGATTTAAAAAAATAAAAAAATAAATAAAATGCATACCACTCTATTTAATAGTCTGAGTACCATGAAGAGCCAAAATGTTGTTGTTCTGGGAGCATACTGAAACGTCAACATTGAAGTCCACTCTGGATTTCTTTTAAAATAATTATTCACAGAGAGAATCCCCTCAGATTCATGGTAGCACTGGCTGAGAAAAGAGTTTAGGCTGCTATATTCCCCGAGCTGTTTCTGAAACAATGCCATCTGTTAATGTGTCATCTCTGGTCTCATGGTAATTACTGCTCCTACATCACATTAACACTGTTGGTATTTATTTATTTATCCTGACAGCTTTGGCAGCAGCCCTTAGAAAAAGAAAAGAAAAAAAAAATCACAAATCCTTCCCGATGGTCATATAGTGTAATCTTTGTTCTTTCCCAGCCGATTATCTAGGATAATAAAACAAAGCATTCTGTCTAGAAAATGAAGCTCATACGAAGCTCGTTATTTATACTCTTGGCACCTTTCCTTACCTTTATATCTGATAAGTGAAATTCATCTGGGCAGAAATTTGATACAGTTAGTAACATGCTAGTTTCTAGATGTTTCAGAGGTATTTCAGTACAGGCACCAAATTGTGGACAACATTGTTTGGTTGATTCATTTTGGTTGGATTGTAAGGTTGTTTTTCCTAAAAGAGAAACTGTAAATATCAGTTCAGAGTTCATTCAATTACCAATTTGACATCAAGGACATACTGGAAAATCTGTAAAGTAACTTCCTGAAAAAACACTTATAAATGACATATATAAAGAAATGCAAATGGGGCGTTTAAACCCCTCACCTTTATCCCTTTATTGACCACATATGTCAAATCTTGCAAATCATTGTCATCACATACTGTGAAAACACTTTTGAATTGAAATTTGGAAGATGTTGGTGGTTAAGGTAGTTTTTGACTCGGCAAATGTCCAAAGGTAACTCCTTGTTCCGACTCAGAGATAAATATTTGGTCTTATTACTTCTGGCCCTTTAAATGACCGTTTTTGGGTTGGTTCTTAATTTTATTCTAAAGAGAACTTAGTAATAAAAGAGGAAACACCATGAGAAGCTAAAGCTTATTGAGTACATTGCTTCAAGAAAGGTGCAAAAAAGCACAAAACTATTTTAAAAGTGAGATATTTTCTTCATCATCGTTATGCTCTCCCTGCTTTTCTCATAGTAGCTTCATCTGGTCTGTTCATGTTTGGCTTTGACTCCATCCTGGAGAGAAAT
>NW_015151885.1:147168-149135 GCF_000732505.1 Cyprinodon variegatus
TCCTGATGAGCAAACAAGCCGCAGGTGTGAAGTCAGCCCCAGGAGACCTAGAACGCCCTCTGTTGGAGAAAGGTGGACAGAACCCCAGATCCCAACAGTAACACAAACCCTCAGGAAGGGATCCTCCGCGCCCCCTGGTGGGCAAGCCTCAGGATCCCAACAGCCCTGATGAAAAAAAGTGACAGTGTTAAAGATATTTATCAAACATTTGCTCAAATGAGGATTTTTAGAATAAATAAAAAAAGCTTGAATCCACACAGAATACGAAGGACGAAGAACTTAGCAACCAAAACCCAGACACTTGGGAGAAACATGCATAAAAATAAAGATGATCTGACAAAGAGGATCTGCACAGGAGGTGTGTATATGGGAGATTGAAAATATTAATGGGCTAATAGGCTGATAGGGAGGAGGTGTGGGCAGAAGCAACAAAAAATGAGCAAAGGGGAAAGAAAATTTACACTACGGGGCAGAAAAGAACAACCAGGAACAACAAAAGGATCTAACTGTAACTAGAAAAGAACTTAAAATAAGCTAAAGGGAAATAAAACAAATGACTACAACTAAAAATACAAAAATAAATAAATAATACCAAAGTGCGGAGAAGAGACAACTGAAAGACATAACAAAAGAAAAGTAATTCTAAGAATTCAAAATATGATATAAATCTTGGCACAAACAGAATAATATAAAAAAAAGCATAACCGAGAAAGGATGGAGGCCCAGGAAGATGGGCAAGAAACAAACAAACAAACAAACAAACAAAAAACAACTATAGTCCAAAACACACACCAAAAGTGGGTATCAGCGAAACAGAGTCTCTGGAGGTTGGCCGTGAGGCTGACAACAAAGAAGGGCCACTGGAAGCTGGGGTCTCGGCAGCAGGAACCTTGGAGGCTGCGGTTTCTGAAGCAGGAACCCTGGAGGCTGCCTTCTCAGAAGCGGTAATGCTGGAGGCCACCGTCTCCAAAGTGGGAACCCTGGAGGCCGGTATCTCAGCAGCTAAAACCTTGGGGGCTGCCGTCTGGGAAGCAGGAACCTTGAAGGCCGGCATCATGGCAGCAGAAACCTTGGAAACCGCCATCTTGAGGGCTGACTGCAGCACTGGAGCCTTGGGGACCACCGATTGCGACACAGGTACCCAAAGAGGTGGCAAGGGATGCACACTGAGGGGCCTTGGATATGAGGAGCATCAATGGAGGGGCCTTTGAGACAAAGAGCACCCATTGAGGGGCCTTGGAGGGTATGACTGAGGAGAAAGAACACTAAGAGGATCTGGCATTTGAAAAAGAACACCTTTGGAATCTGACTCTGATCAGGGGGGTCTGGCTTGGGGACTGTCTCGCTAAAGGTTTGTGGCTCAAGGACTGGCCCCAAAAAACTACAGGAGCCTTCCCAGATAGATACATGTAGTCCAATTAAAATTCTACATGGTATAAGAGTATCTTATCGCACTGTATTAGGAGCCATCCACTTTTCATTTTGGATTGGGAAGTTCTTCATAATCTCTGTAACAACTAATAGAAGTAAGGGTTACAATATGAAGAAAATATGTGATAGTGAGAGATTAGTCAAGATTATAATTATAATTCAACTTGTTCAACAGTCAAATGCATCCTCTGTATACTGAGGACATATTTGTTTCTATTTTTAATGTTTTATTTTATTTCTTTCATTGTTTTTAATGTGCATTTATCATTTCAGCTGTCGTTGTTTAACATATTATTTTTAAATAGTTATTTGTTTTAGGAAATGGATGGTAACACACATTATTACTGTTGGGATGCTGAGGCTTGCCCACCAGAGGGCGCCGAGGATCCTCTTCTGTTATGTTTTCTGTTAGGGACTGGGGTTACTGTTGGGATCTGGAGATCTACCATCTGTCTCCAGCAGAGAGCGCTGTGGGTCTCCTGGGCTGGAGCCTCTAGCACACCTGAGGATCATCAATCCATCAGGAGACCTTCCTA
>NW_015151885.1:150387-151747 GCF_000732505.1 Cyprinodon variegatus
ATCTCATCAGAGACAACAAAGATTCTCAGGTGATTGCTAGGCTCAGGTGCTAACCAAACTAGATCAACACTGCGGCGTTGAGGCAAGGTCTGAAGGCAGGTTATATAGGAGAGGATCCTCTGATGACGAGATGCGCCTCAGGTGTGTTGGAGGCTCAGTTCAGGAGGATCCACGGCGCACTCTGCTGGAGAAGGGTGGAACAGCTCCAGATCCCAACATTCTGCACAGCTGCTCCCTTTAGATGGCGCCATCTTACTCTCTTCTACCAATATCTACCATCCACTATCTATAAAGCCATCTGCATATTTTCTTTTATGACACTAATATACACTACCTTATCTGTACTTTTATCCTATTTCTACTCCTGAAAGCTTTATTTTCACCAATTGTGGTCTGATGCTACTAAGTTTATTGAATCCTTTTTTATAAAAAACCCTTGATGCTCACAGTCTTTGTTGCTGAAAAAACTGCAGAGGTTGGTCTCAACAATCTGGAACCAGCGGCTAACGCAGAAGATGGAAGACTTATATGAATATAAGTATGTTTAAATGAAATCATTTTTAAGGTAATTGTATTCTATGAATAGTGTTGCTAAAGTGTCCTCATTTAGAGGCAGTCCCCTTCTCAATGCACAGGAAGAAGGTGGTTTAATTTAAAATAGCTTCCTCAACAGCAGAAACAGTCAGATGAGAGAGAGGCACGATGAGGGGAACATCTCTACCATGTCTGCTCTGTAAGTAGGAAAGCAGTTTTTAGCTGTTTTTTCTAGGGTGAACTATCTGTTGGTATGGTTGATAGAATTAAATTCATGACAAAATTATTTGATTAAAATCAGGTAAAAATGATTTAAAGATTTTTCACAGGGTAGAGAAAAGTGTCTGTTATCTTATTTAGTTTGACCAAGAAATCAGATCTACCAGAAGATGTTGAGTTTAAGATATTTCTACAGTCTATGGAGTCTCAGTGAGCATTTTGTCAAAGGGTAGATGATTGAATTTAATACAAATAATTTTGTCTTCAGGGCTGGCCTTCCTTTACTGTTCTACAACAGAACAAGGTTGGTAGTTGTGTATTTTATTATATAAAACCAAATACAGTTGAACAGTTTTGGTTATTTTGAAAGTTGTTTTTTTTTTCACTCTCACTCAGCTGCTCTGACTGTGAGTCCCAGCAGATCTCAGTTCTTTGAAGGAAACTATGTGTCTCTGAGCTGTGAGGAGAACAACAGCTCTGCTGGATGGACTGTATGGAGGAACACAACCAGAGGACAGTCTGAGTGTAAAGTTCCATGGGGGAAACCAGATGGTCTAAGATGCAATATGAACTACTTGTACACATCAGACAGTGGAGTTTACTGGTG
>NW_015151885.1:152891-153993 GCF_000732505.1 Cyprinodon variegatus
TCCCCTCCTCTGTTCCCAGGACCAATCCTCCTTCAGATTCCCAGTTTCCTCTCTCCTTGATCGTGTCCCTTTCATGCATAAGTCCTGTGGTTTTACTGCTGATGACTCTACTGATAAAACAAAGATGTTACAAGAAAACTGGAAGTAAGAATTTCTATTTTAATAATAGTGAAATAATAGGCTAAGCTGAGGTCAATGAAATCGAATGGGATAATGTAACATATAGTGATGTAAGAATAGTTAGAATAGAAGATTGTGTATGTGGTTTTATTTTTGGTGACTTTCTTAGACGGATATTGATCTGATTAATCTTCATGGTTTTACAGCTCTTCGACTGATTTTAGTAGTTGTTTGTGTGGCCATGTTTTTATCGCTATGCAGGAGTAAGTTTCTCAGAAATATGCTACTTTTTGGGTGTTTATATGTACTTGTGGGGACCAACGACTGCTCCCTGTGAGGAGTGGGGGTTTAGGACTAAGAATAGCGGAAGCTGATTTTGTATCTGTGCTTGTATTTGTACTTGCTGCTGAGAGAACCTTTTTATGTTAGGACATTTTATATCATATACTTTATATTTATAACTCTAGAAAGGGAAGCCATCATCCTCAAAATGTTCAGCCACATTTTCTACATTTTTCTATAGCTTGTTTACACCTTACTTAGCGTGTTTATCCTATTTTTAATTTTGCAGCATTTTCAGATGCAAACTCAAACAGCTTAATCTTAATATAAACATATCTATTCTGGTCTAGTTTCTCACTCTACTATGATATATTGAGGTCATTATTTCCATTTGCACATTGACAGTAGCTTTTTCATTTCTGCTTTCCAGTTAAATGTGTTAGTTTGCACAGATTGGTGCGAGATGCTTTTTGGTTGCCACTTCTTAGTTTCACACGTCTGACTCATGAGCAGCAGAGGTGTTAAAAAACAAAAACAAGGTGAAAGATTTAGCTGTTGAAAATGTCCTAATTTAAAACCATTAACAACAATGCAACAATTTGGCAGCATAGTCCTTTTATTCTAGTGGTAAGAGCAATGTTTGCAATATGCCCTTTTTTCTGCCAGAAGATAATATGGATACAGATTATTCATTTAGGAT
>NW_015151885.1:154769-156650 GCF_000732505.1 Cyprinodon variegatus
TAGCTAAGCTCGTAACCATGGTAACGTTCTTTGAATGCAATGGCATAACTATCGGTAAGCAGAGACTGCAGTTACTTATGGCCTCCGGCCTCTTTGGGGCCCCGTCACTGACACCTGGTGGACCCCCTACGCAATTGTGGACTAGGACGTCCCTGTGCAGATGTAATAAAAAATTCATTTTAAACCCACCTGATACTAAAATGGTGGTTGTGGTGTGTTTTACTTTATATGGGGCCCACCCAGATGATGTTGCTTACGGGCCTATTGTTGTGTTATTACACCATAGTTTGAATGGCAGAGAGCTTTCAGGATTTATTGTCAGTGTTTGGTTCAGGATTGAGGAAGCAAATGCAGAGGCAGAGGTGAGTTCTTGTGGATTTAATGATTAAACACAGGTATCAGAGGCAGAATCCAAAATCCAACTTAAAATGTAAAACTTAACCAAAACCATGGTGACATCAGGGAAACCAGGCATGAGGAGTCAGGGAGAGACGAGGAGAGATGAAGTAAGATGAGGAACCAGCATTGATGAACTGCACAAGGAGATTATTTATGGTAGACAGAACAAAGAGAGGACTAACGAGCAGATTGGGAGCAGGTGTGAGGAGAGGAGACAGGAAAGGAGCTAGGGAAAAGGAGAACACCACAAGAGGGCAATAGAGGGCAACAAATAAAAACCTAAGAAGTCAAATATATCCAGAAAATACAACAAAACAGGAACTAAACCAACAAAACCAGAAAACATGGAGCAAAGTAAAACAGCAAAACCAAGACCATGACATTTATATAATTCCTAAAAAAAACTCTCCATCCAGCATCCAATCAACTGTTGAGGAAATAATGACCCGTTTAATTCAGAACGCAAAAAAAAAAAAAAGCTATATAATTATAACAATGATTCACAATGCAAACTGTGAGGAGGGCCTTCAGAAATGAACGCATCTTCAAGGACCAATCTTATCCTTTGGATTACAATGACAGTTAGTTACATAGGCGTTACAGGCTTTCAAGGGAATTTGCTGACCACCAAGAACAGGGACACCTCCATGTAGTGGTCCTCCAACAGTGCCTGAGCAGCCAGATGACTGGATGACGGTAAGCAGAAAGGTTAGTCATGGATCTCTGCCCATGCAGCCACAGGCGTAGAAGGTGAAGCTTGATCAAGTTGCTACTGAGGAGCTGCAGGTTGCAGTGACACCCTCAGGTTCTGAAGCTCCTGCAGTAAACCCAGTTTCCTCCTCTGCTGGCCATCTAAAAAGGCCCTCATCATTGTAACAAGGCAGCCAACACCCCTGAAGGCCCAGGGGCAGACTCTATGTGCACCTTCACCTCTTCCTCTTCAGATGGCATTTCTGTATCCCATTCAGTTTCCTCGGCCTCCGTTGTTGCTGCGGCACTGGAAAGTCTTGATTTAAGACCGCAGGCCAGGCCGCACTGGGCCCCGAACCACTTTCTTTCCACGGCTGGCCATCCCATTTCTGACACCACTTCTGACACCACTTGTGACGAGGTTCTTTGCCCTCCAAGAATTCCAGGCTTGGTCGGGTTACCGGTGTTGGTGGTTTATTGTGCTCAAAAACTCAAAACAAGGTGCAAAATAAACTATACATTTACAAGATTCTGTGGGCCTCAGCCTCCCTCTAGTTACCAGCAATGTAACAAAGAAACAGAAAACAAAATGGCCGCTCTTCTTCTTCTTGTAAGGTTTTATGGTGGTTGGCAAACTACTGAGAAGTGCATTACAACCACCAACTGATATGGAGTAAAGCAAGGAAACAGGAAACGACTCACCCCAGAAAAAAAAAGTGTAACTTAACCCAACATAATAAATACTTAATCACATTTGCCCTCATAATTTTAATTTATCTTTGTCATTGTCAC
>NW_015151885.1:157150-158428 GCF_000732505.1 Cyprinodon variegatus
TCAGGCTCTCTTATTTCTGATTTCCTCAAAAAAATCAGTTTTGTCCATATATCACCTCCACAAACAAATAGAATTGATATACAAAAACAAATAATTTTTACAACTTAATTCCTTTTCACAGATTCATTGACTAATTCAAATAAACCAAATTTTTAAACATAAAATAAAAAAAAAGAATTTGGCAAACATTTAGCGAATCATGTGTTGTTGATGTCACTTCCGCATTCCAACAAATCTGGCGTTTTAACCGCTTACTGAGCGTTGCCTCGGCTTTGAACCCAGCAATGACGCCACCAGACTGAAGATGACAAGTCCCCGTAGCATACACACGCACACACACACACACACACACACACACATACACACATACACACACAATGAAATATTAAGTGTGTACCCTCAAGCATCAGCAGGTAACCAGGAAGAGCTTGTGTGTTTTTAGTTGATGAACCGTGACTGTATTGGTCCTCTCAACTGGAATGTGTGGCACGCAAAGTTAGCGAGGTTGTTTTCAGTGATGAGGCGGATTCGTCACAGTGCATAATCTAGCTAAGTTTATTTTACGTTAGTGTTTGAAATCTGTTATGAGATTATGTTTTTGATTGTAGTCATGTTTCTTTGTTTTTGGTTAGTTATGATTGATTTAGGTGACTTATTTTTGATAAATAGGCAGTCAATGGTAGGACCAGCATGCATTGGGATGGGCATATGAGTTTTTACCAGCACAAGAGAAACATGAAGGAAATGTTTGTCCTTTTTTTGTTTGCTAGTCTGAGGAAAAAATAAACTGTGAAAACTAAAGGAATTTACCTGGAACATTTTTTTCTTTTGTGTGCGTAAAATAAGTCCATGGTGGATCTGTGGCCTTTGTGGATTTCCATTTTTTCGTGTCATCAAAGCTGGGCCACAACAAAAGCTATTGGCCTTGTTCAAAATGTGAATAGTCCCAGACAATCTCATCTTAATACTTTGGACCCCGTGCTGACATATGGCATATAATATGACATAACAGTATTTCCTCAAAACCCTGTCCTCTCTGACCACTTTTTAATAACATTCAGGATTACTTTAACAGAGTGTTCCAACCCCAAAAGAAGGTTTGATTTTAGCAGATCATTATCACATAGTGCAGTTATAAATTTTAAAGAATCTGCTTCACTTTCTCTCTCCTCTATGTAACTGAGCAGTACTGCAGAAGAGAAGTTTAGTTTATTCCCCTTTACAGGTTGACTATTTGGTTGATGGGGTTGCTAGTTCTCTGCGTATTGCCTTAGACAA
>NW_015151886.1:0-56946 GCF_000732505.1 Cyprinodon variegatus
ACTTTCTACTTAAGAAAAAGTGATGGAGTGAAACTGTTAGACAGATGAGCTCTGAAACAGTCACAGTAAAAGCTGAGCCCTTAGCTATGTTTAGGAGAGAAACAGGACTAAACACTAAAAAAACAGGTCCAACTTTATCATCTGTAATCTTGATGTTGTTTATATTAGCAGGTAAGCCTGACATTTTTTGTTGTATTAATCAAAAAACAGCATACAAATGTTATTTACTGATTACTTTAAGGGGACAAAGTGTTTTTTTGTTTGTTTTTTTTATGATATGCGGTAAGTATGGATGTAATGTTTGACACTTGCCTTAAGAGTCTGTCTGCTCCCCAAAAAGATCAGACACCTCTACTAGAGACTTTAGTAATCAACCTTAGATTGAGTAAGGACACTTGGTTGAATTTTATACTTTGATTTTAAATTGACTGTTACTAATTCCCTGCTAAAAGCATACTAATTAAAGAAGCATACTCAATTTTGTTTAATGAATGTACATTGGGGTTTTTGAGTCAGGTTCTTCCTCTTTCTTTGATGGGTGTAAAATAGACTTGGTGGATGGTTGGGAAGTCTTTAAATGTGCCTTTAGCAAAACATAAAAACAACCCCCTTGGGGCTTTTTGACCACTAAAACCTTATATGACCCAAATAACAAAGTGGCGTTGTATGCGGACAGGGTCCACTATTAACTATGTGCAGCCGGAGGGTAACAAATTAACTCAAGATACTAGGTTAGGATGTGACATGCAAGTGAATCTGGTCCGACCAACCAAATTGATCACACAGGAGTTCTTATCATGGTAGTACTCGTTCAGGGTACAGGAATCGTAGAACCCTGATCAGGTTGAGCTAAAACCCAGTTTGAGCCAGGAACAAGGATAGATTGGGCTTTATTGTGCCTTATAGAGTAACATGAAAATAGGGGTCCCCAGAGCAAAGCTTGCCCCACTAGGGAAAGCTACCCTATCTGACATTATATGTGGACCAACACTAAAGGATATCTGTAGATGATTAATAGAGTTGTGAGACCAGATAATCATTTGGACAAACCTGAGGTTTTGTGTGAACCAGAGCAAAAGTGTAAAAATGGAAATAAAATGCATATTTCTGCAGATGCAAGGAATCCCAAAGGTTTTCTCTATGACAGGACGAGGCTTTACACGAGTGCTCATGTTGTGTTTTTAACTCTGTAATACTGAACTGTAACTATGAAAACCACAGTTTAAGTGGAAACTGGTAGTCTTACACTATTAGTTGATTTACACGCGAGTCACTGCTTTAAGGTGGGAGGATAAATTGTATGGTAAAGTTGGGTATAAAAACCACTTCAGCATTCTTATTAAATATGCGCACAAGAGATTTGAATAGCGCTTTGAGTGATCGTGTGGGTGTTTAAATGGAGATATAGATTTTCTTGCACTTATGTTAAATCATTTTTGATCAAATCCTGCATTTGATATGTAGCTCCAGATTCAGGGGAACCTCCAAGGTCAGCATCTACAGGGGTGATGGAAAAGGCCAAATTGTCCCTGGATGAGAGAGATGATGTGTGTAGACGCGGGCATGAGAAACCAGAGCCTAGAGTTTGTGTTTTTGCCGGCGTTATCGACTGAGGAGCTATAAGTGGATGAAGGCGGTCTGATCTCATCCTGCTAATGCACAGCAGCTTATAGAGACAAAGATGCCTGTCAGTAGATCAAGAAGATCAAAGAGGCAAGGTTGACGCCATTGAAAGCCCAATATGTAATCCGTGTGTAAACAACAGAAGCACAGCACTTTAATCTAGTTATCAATGTATTCTCATAGTGCTGTGTGAGGAAGTGTATGCCAAAGTGTGAGGAATTATTACAAAAAAGCAACACATACCTTATCATTTAGATTGTCAAAGAATAAAGAAATAATAATGTGATGTCGTGCTAATTGGCTGTACATGCATCCAGCATTTGTCCCTAATGATCCATTATGTGATTACAAATTATTTTAAAATACCTTGACATTATATTTCTTCAACATAAATACAAATTAGGACATACATGAAGGTAATGACGTGTAGGAGATTGCATTTATTTATGTCTCTTTTTACAAATGGCCCACCTAATTGGCTTTGTCTATTTTTTCTTCTTTTTTGCCTTCTTCTGTGTCCTACTTTTCCCATTTCCCCCCCAACACACTAAAAAACAGTGCTCCGCTTGTAAATATCTGCAGGAAAAAAAACAACAAAACAGAATAGATCCTCTGCTAATTAGCATGTTTTCTCCACATGTGAATGTTTTTGTTTTATTTGCTGCTAGTCCTAATTAAAAATATGATCATGTTGTCGTCTTTATGATGGCTCAATTCTTTGCAGTTAGAAACATTTTTGAACAAGAGAAGGGTCTAAAGTCTCAGGAAAAAGAATAAGTAAAATTTTGACCAAACCAGTGTTTGAGTTTAATAACATTTTATTTTCACCCTTAAAACCTCTCAAAAAAGCTATTTTGGGTTTGTACACTGACTAGTTTTAAGAATCCTTCATATGTGGTTGATAATTGTGTTGAAGCAGATTTGGCAAGCTTAAAATTGTGGCAAAAAAAATTTAATTATGCTTTTTGTTACAAAAAATAAACAGCTAAAGAAAGCTGCACTCACATGATCACATGAAGAAATCATAAATAGGATATCTGCACAATCAATTAAAATTTACATAAAAAGGCACTGTGTTTGCTTTGCAATTAAGTACATAATTGTGCAGTGCTGAGCCTGTGGGCTGCTGAGCTGGCTTTTTTGACCCAGACCGTTTCTCAATATGTGTACTTGTGCGTTCTCTTGTGCTCGTGAAACGTCATCAACCTCAGCCCTAGTACTGTTCCAATTCACAAGAACAGCAGACCGACAATGGACTAAGTTCCCGGATGTTGTTCTCTCCCTCCCTATTTGCCGAGTATGAATCAGAGCAGACTTGTCCGTTCTTGAGATTGACAGCTGTCCCAGCATGCACTGTGGCAGCAGCAGCTTTCAATGGAGCGTTCCATTGAAAATTAAAAGTTCTGTTTTCTGTTGCTGTTGTTCAGTTTTACAATCATTAGAAGCTAGAATATTATACTTTAAAGCGTCACTAAATGGTCCATTTACCGATTTAATGCGTAAAAATTTTTTTTTCCGAAGTTGAGATGACTGTGGCAACCAGCAGACCTCCAAGGCTAACGGCAGCCAGGGCTAACCGCAGCCCGTCTACCCATGAAGGACCGCTGGCTCTGATGGCGATTTTTTATTTATTTATTTTTTTTGGCAAAATTTTAATTTGATTTGTGTTTATCTGACTCTGTTAAATATTATTCCCCCACTAAAAAGTAATAATTTATTATTATCTAGAGACACAGTGGTGAGCTGTACTAAACTAGCAAAGCTGCAAGCTTTATTAAGCTAGCAAAGCGGCCAGCTGAACTGAGCTAGCAAAGCGGCCAGCTGAACTGAGCTAGCAAAGCGGCCAGCTGAACTGAGCTAGCAAAGCGGCCAGCTGAACTGAGCTAGCAAAGTGGCGAGCTATACTGAGCTAGACAAGTGGGGCACTGTGCGGAGATCGCACTTTGCTCAGTGCAGCACTTTTGTGTCCTTGTGTTTGGAGATATTGAGTTTCAAAGCCCAGTGTCCTGTGTGAACTTCATTCATACAACTTAAGTGTCCCGCATGCGCAGTAGAGGATGCGATGACATCACAGGCCAGCTTGCACTGTGTTGACGGAAGTAAACATGGATGATAGTGCTGGAGTGCATCTAGCGATCTTACCCAACCATAAAAACACAATCTTTTGAAGGTGGTTAAACATAAATACTACTCTCCGCATCATCGTCCGCCATGGTTGTTGTTTTCTTGCCGCTTCTTCTTAGCAAGACCATGAATAGAGACCTTTGTCGGGTATTAATGACATTCAGGTCGGTTGAATGCGACCTGGCCGTTCAGACACAGGTCGCATTTGAAAAGATCAGGTTCGTATCCGATTCAGGACCACATAGCCAAGTGGCCTTGGTCGCATTGGAAAAAATCGGATCTGTGTTGTTCAGACTGCCATTAAAAGAACAGGTACAGGTCACATATGGGCCAAAAAAAATAGGATTTGGGTCACTTCCGGCTGCAGTGTGAACGTAGCCTTAGGGACACGTGGATGGGTGTTGAAATGTCTTCAGAAAAAAACGAAAGTCCATTTTCCTTAAACCCGTTTTTAGGGCGATTACAGCCTTGTAGGCTTCAGTCATTTTAAAGGATGGCCAGTGGAAATCACCTTTATTGTATGGTATTGGGTAGCGTTACTTGGGTTTCAGCACAAGTCTTCTGGAATAAATTATCTTAGACAGATAAAGCCAAGTCTTTGGAGTTTTCGCTTGAGCATAATTAAAAAAGAGGGTACAATCTGGGCTACATTGTGTATGAATTCTGCTATATTAAGTTTTGAAATTAAATATTAGGCCATAATAACTTCTTTGGTCTTTACACCTTAGACTAGTTAAAGAGATAATACACTGATTCCATTACAATGTTAATATTTTAAAAATCTTTTATGGTTTTCTTTATAATAAAAACTGTACATGAATACGAAGGAAGAAATACATTTATTTTATTATTTATAACTCCTTGTGAGGACCTGGTGTCTTCAGATGGACAGCTTCCAACTAAGTGCAGTTTCAGAGGGGCTCATATGTTCAGATATTAATAAAAATTGAATAAAGAAACAGTGCAGTTTCAAGTTTAATAAAGAAACTAGACATGGAAGTGTATATGTCTGATATTAAATAGAAAGTCAACGCTTATGTGACAGGTCACTGGTGTCAGAAAGGAACATATGGTAAACATTTTTGACTCTATGAATTCACTAAAACCAAAGAGCTAAAATGTGCCCATTTTTGCATAAGACTTATACTAAAAAATGTGTGTAATTGATGAATAAATACCAATTTAAGTATCTTTATTAGGTTTTAGCCTACATGTCTTCCACATTCAGGGAAGCTAGAAAGCAGGAACTTACCTGCCGACCTTTTATCTGTGATCAATAAGAGGAACCAACCATGGGATTGGCTGCCTTTGCTTTTCTTTCCTGTAGAGGCAGAACCAATAAAAGAGGAAAATAACATAGCAATCAGCGAGTCAGAGACTGATAAGTTATTTGGTCAGCAGAGGGACAGGGAGAGGGTAGAGAGGTATCTGCAGCAGGTTGCTATTCTTAACTGAGACAAACCAGAGCTATTACTGGCCCTATTGTTGCCTAGCTGGCCCCTGAAAGAACAACTTGTTCAAGCACCTTTTAAATGAATGGACGACCCCGCTGGCTGTCTTACAGAACAGGACAGATCAATCTGACCGGAAAAGCAGGAGACGGCTTGGGTAGAAGCAGAAAAAGGCTTTTTTTATTTTTTTATTTTACCACACACACACTTGTACAGTGAATACAAGTTTATCAGATTTTTCCTTATTTAGGTTCTTTTGTTTTCAGAGTAACAAGTAACACACAGCCTAAATCGGGTGCACATGTATGGTCAGAAACTTAATCTGAATTGCCCAGTGTGAGTCTTTGTATGCAAAGAATTAGATTAAGTGAATTTCTAAAACTTAAACTGTATTAAATAACATGAAGCATAATAAAATATTGTATTTAATGATTTAAAACTGAAACAACTTATTTTAAATCTGCATTTCATTGCTTTGAAATATCATTTTAGTTTCGGAATTCAATACCAGTTTTAGTATCCAGATTTTTGGGGGGCCTTTGAGAAAGACCAAAGTAATCAAACACAGATTTACATCATGTTTAATGACTAGCAGCAAATCTCTAAGGTTTGCATAACAGGCCTCAGGTATACAAATGATAGGCTAACTTGGCAGCTATGCTACTTGTTGCTGTTATTCACATATATTTCTGTAAAGATGATAATTTAACTGGAAAGATTGCAGAATACATAACTTGTGTCTTTATAAGGATCAACCATTGCATCCAGTGACTGGTTCCTGGTAGTTGTTGTCTACCACTCATCCAGGACGTTCCTCTTTTAGACGAGATTCCCGCCAATCCTGCTGGTGTCTACCTTCCCTTCATTTACTTTTAACTTTATAAGATCATTACAAACTCTTTGTAAGTTTTGTCTAAAGGCTCCATTTTTAGAAGAAACTTATAGCAAAACTGACCTGTGTTTAATTTGATCTAATCTTAAAAACCATTGTATTATTTCTATCATTTTTATATAATCATACCTGGCACTTTAGGTGTAAATGCATTTAACAGCCATTATAAGGGTTATATGCATCCAGTCCAAATTAGTTAACTTTAGGATTGTTTGATGTTTATTGCTAAATACTGCAGCAGTACTAGTAGTAGTATTCCAGAAGAGATGCAGGTAAAATGTTTTCATAATTATCATTTCCACTTCTCCCTTCTTTTCGAACACGCACAGGGAAGCATGCACCTCCAGTCGTTGCACAGCTTCAAAGATGGCCGATTGAACTAGTGCTATCTCCCACTCTAATAAACAGCATCCAAAGTGGCTTTGAAGTTGCATCAATCTTCCTTTTGCATCTGTCAAACTTCTCCAGCATCCACCTTTCAACCAAGCAGCCCATCAAGAGGAAATCAGAGTGCCCTGAGGCGTCTGACATGCTGCAAATAGCTCAGTGTGGATAAGCTGCGGCACCGAATGAGCTTGAATGGGATGAGTCTATTTGCTGGCTCATAACCGTGTTGGTTTCATATCCCCCACAGACCATATAACACGGACCTCGTAATGGTCCTCTCATTATTTCAAATTCAACTTGCAGGGTTTTTATCACCTCTGCCTTAATTTGTGTGTGCATAATTGAAAGGATATTAGATTTATGGGAACCCCATGTACAACCGTGAAACCTTGCAGTCTCACTATGTTTCTGTCTCCTCCTCTCACTCTCCTCTGACCTTGTTGCCTCTTTTATTTACTGCACAATGACTGCAATTTCCAGAGCGTAATTAGAGCTGTTATAGCCCGGCCTTTGGTCTCAGTCATTTAGAGGTGAGTACACTATCAGTCCCTTTTCCCGCTTCGCCTCTCAAGTCAGAGTTCCCCCACCCACTGCACCTCCCTCTTGGACCAATGCCCAAAAGGGTAGACTTCCCTAGTTGAGGTCAAAAGAGGACCACTCATTTTCATTTTAGATGCTTAATTAATCATTTCCACACATTTTTAGCCCACACACCAACAAATTACCCCGGTCACTGCCCAAAGACAAAAAGATTTTGTGTTAATTAAGCACACAGCAGTTCATTTACACACGGTTTCCTTCCTCGCACTAGCCCACATCCTCTAACAGCCGATCTGCATGTTTCTGAAATAATTATCCAAAATTTTATTCCTTTGTTAAAACCACATTAGAGTGTTTGCAAAAAGGAATTTTTTTTTTCTTTTTATGCATGATCTTATTTGGAAAAAAATAGGTTAGTAAAAGGATTCTGCAGAAGTGGCACCTGGACTAAGTTTTATCACCAACTGTGATTACAAAAATCACTTTATTTTGCAATTGTTCTATTTTTAAATATATTTTTCTCTAACAAAATATATACATAGAAATCCATTAACTACTGCTTTCAACTTACAGGATTAAAGAAATATAATTTTAATTTCAATAATCTATAATATGTTTGACACTTTCCTGTTTTCATTTGATTTTTTTTTTTCTTTTTCACATACCTTATAAGTCAGCCTAGAATTTTTGTAACAGAGGTTCTGCCTGTTTTAGCTTTTAAAAACACTAAACAGGTGAGGTTTGTTTCATGTCTCAGCAACCTGTTCCTGACTTTGATATGGTTATTTCAAGACATTGGTAGCAAATTCAAAAGGCTGATGGTAGGCTTGAAAATGCAGATGATAGCAGAACAGGCTGGTGGCTTGCTTAAAAAGGCGGAAGTGGAAGATGGCTGAAAGGTGTGCTGGCATGCTTGAAAAAATGGACAATTATGGACCAGGCTGGTGGCAGGCTGAACAGGCTGGTTAGAGGCAGAGGCAGCCCAGTTCATAAACAGAGCAGGAAACCAATTAAAAACTCAGGGAGGGAAAGGCAAGTACATTTAGCACACACGCATTGGAACAGATCTCATCCAGGGAACGAGACAATCTGGAAATGACTGTCGGAGAGAGGCATGTATTGATAGCCATGCTTAGAAGGAAAGAGACGGGTACATCTGCTCCAGATACACCTTTGTCCAGCCAGTCCAAAAACAACCAAAACAGGGGCAGGCTGCATGGCAAAGAGTCACGATGACTGGAGATGGATTCATGGCTTCAGGTAATTCATGGTTTCATCAATTTTACCTGAGGGAAATATCCTCACTGACATTTTTATATGTGTGATGTTCATTTTCAGGGAGGTTGGTTAATTTTATATAGGATGTATGGGGTGTAATCATGGGTATAGTTCAGATTATTATTATTATTTTTTTACGATAGGAAGCCTATATGGGGGTTCTTGTCAACAGTTTTTACCCTCAAACTATAAAAGCAACCAGTTTATCCTCTTCTTCATTGATAGAATCACAAACTCTTACCTTAACTGATGGCAATGAAGCCTGCAGAGCATGTGATGTTATTTTGCTGTCTTTTGTGATCTCCTTGAGCACTTTTTGATTCACCATTGGAATAATTTTGGTTAGTAGGGCATATTTGGAAAGGTTTACCACGCTTCTGTTTTCTTCATTTGTAGATAACGACTTTCTGTGGTTCTTGAAAACCACCAAGCCTTACAAATGGCTTTATAACCTTAGGACATCATCTATGCTGATATCCAGGTGGTTGGCAAGTTCATTACACCCAACCCTATCTTAATCATAATCTTGAGTCTTAGTTAATTTCTTCTCTGTTATTTGTTGGAGTCAACATTAGCATTTTAATGGCATCATTAAGGATCTGCAGGCTTTTCTTGGCCACCTTCCTATTTACTAGGATAAGTAAAAAAAAAAAAAGCTGCAGTCATGCACACTTTCCTGCTGTACTTTTCAATTTGCAAACAGCTATTTAGATTGGACTGGACCAAGGTCCTGGATTAGAAAACTGTGAAATCTATATTTCAATATATTTCCAATCAAGATAAATGTGCGTTTGTCTGTTCATTCACCCACCACCCATCTAACTTTCTTCCTCTCTCTTATTTGTGTTTTATTTAAAGGTGCCCTGTGTGAAATTGGCCTGTGCTCTAGAAATATATATACATTTAGTGATAAAAGATGACCAAACCTTTAGCCCAGTATATATGACATCTTTCGTGGGGGCAGGTCTTTCACTCCTCACAACCACTCATGAGCATTTACTTTTCCTATGGTTTACATATAAAGCCGCATTGTGATATACTCCTAGGGGTTTGGATCAAAGTGCTTACAGATACAAATCTATACACATTAAGCACAGCTTTGGCACCCACTAGATACATCCTGTAGTAGATAATACTGTGTATTTTTCAGTGATGTTATCATATGCCTTGGTTGGTTGTAGCTTTTATATTTTTTTTGGTTTTAGTTCTCTCTCTCTCTCTCTGCACATGCAGAAAAAAGACTGCAAAGGAGCATATTATCTTCTATTCTTTTTTTCTCTCCTGTTTATCTCTTTCTCTAATTTTCAACATGTGTGCTCTCATCTCTCCCTCTTTTTCTTTCTATTTACATGTTGTTTCTGTTTCTGTGCCCATTTTCTTTGAAAGAACCACAGAATAAGGTCCAGCACAGTGTTCTGCATACATATAGTGAATTTATTGGGTTTCACTTGGTCAAAATCTGAATGCCGCACCACCAGACAGGAGAAGAAAAAAAAAGAAAGTAAATTTCTACTATTAATTTATTATTTCTTACCTATAGGATATTGTCAAAAAAAAAAAAAAAAACTTAGTGTAGAAATGCATGAAAATATTACTCTCACTGTTAGACATGATCATTTATCAGTTTTCATGCATTGGTAAACATCTTTTCAAAGATGCATAATCCTCACCAGTCAAATATGGCAAAATGCTTTGAGTAGTGTCTATTTTTCAAGAACTGGTTATTCTACTAATCAGGCCCTTCTGGAAAAGTGTTCTCATAATTCCCCTTTTTAGTAGCCATCATACACATTGACATCATTAAAGACTATTGTTTCATTGCTGCCTGGCAACAAAAACCCTTATTAAGCAGACACTTTGGTGTCTCAGGATGATACTACATGCAGGGCAGAGGAAAAAAACAAGCTGTTTTTATTTTATTTTATTTCTTTTTTTTTTATTTCTAGCCCAAGGAGGAAATCAGTGGCTGGGTTTAGCTTTTGAAACAAAAGCTCATCCCTCTGGTGGTCTTACTGTCACCATGGCAACGAGACATGACCGGTAGCAATAGACATGAGGCTTCATTAGTTCTGGGCGAAAGCATGCACCAGTACGCTGAGTAGCTGCTTTACATTCTCCTAGAATTAGATAAAACAAGCAAAACCACTTATTTGCTAATTGGAGCAGAGGTACCGTATGGTCAGAAAACAGGGGGTCAAGCGATGGACGGATGCAGGCATGGGAGGGTGAAAACGAACCCGGTTCTTCTCCTCTGACTCCCACCACCCATCTTGTACCTGTCAGCACGAAGCGAGGTTTGTGTGCCGCTGCAATGAGGAAGCCTCCAGTTGCCTGACAGGCTTATCTTTATCACATGTAATTCTGATACTGGGTGCTTATGCTCAGCCCCAAATCTTTCTGCTTTCCCTCCTGTAACTGCCTCCATCGCTTCATTATAGAGAATAAAAACAGGGTTCTAACTGTGTGGTCCTAAAGATCCGTGCAATCTAACAAGTTTATCAAAGCCAACCAAATCATGTACTGTGACTATAATTAAATCGTATATATGCTGTGGAATGTAACATTTTTGCCTCCTTACAGATTTTTTTTTTCTTTTCTTGATGCCTAGTCATTGGGGTTATCTGGTAAAGAACAGAATTTATGTTTCCATCAATTAATCAGTCTTATACCTTTAGCTCTACAAGAGCAGAGCAGCCACAGATTATGACACTACAACTCCCATGTTTGACGATTGCTGTAATTCTTTTTTTTTTTTTTTATAAGGTGATTTCCCTTTTGATTTAATGTAATGCACACAATTTAAAGAAATCCAAATTAGCCTCGTCAGTCCACAGGATGCCCAAGAAATTCTTGGGGATGACTGCCATAATTTTGCACTGTTAGATCAACCTCTATGCTTTTCTCAGCTCTTGCTTGCCCTCTTGAATGAGTCTACTGTGCCCTCTTGGAGTAATTTTAGGAATCCACTACTGGGAATGTTTGCCACTATTCCATTTACAAAAGTGAAAAGTAGAGGCCTTATTTCTTAACTGTTATTCAGTTTCTTGAGACATTTTAAAGAGATCTTTAGGCCTCTGTCATGATGTCCGTTTAGATTTTATAGTTCTTATAGTAATTTATAGTAATTACTCCAGTATTTTACAGGTGTTTCCTAGCATTTTTTAATTCATCTCTAAAATTTGAAAGAAAGTAACATATAATTGCAAGTTAGTGCTACCATTTGTACCATGTTTTTGGTAGTTGTCAGGGACCTAAGTAGATACCTGCAGCTGCACCTTTAACCGCTACTGTATGTCAAGGAAAGCGACGGGGTTAAATATAGAGGCATTGGGTCAAATAAGACAAATCAAACAATGTGTACAGATATACACAGCAGGGTGTGAGTGAAGGAGATTCACAAAAAGAGGAGTCACCAGGCCAAGTGTCTCCAATTTAAAGGAAAAAAGGAGGGAGAAGTGAAAAAGTTAATTGGTAAAGAAGCAGAAAAGTACGAACTCATTCTCTATTTCGAATCCAAAAACTTAGAGGTGAGACATTTTTAAAATATCATCACTCCAATGGTTGTTCAAAAGATGGCACCCATTTATTTCAGATAACCAGACTTTTCATATAAAGAATTGACTAGTGTGGAATGAATGGGTCTTATTTTCCACCCGTCCTTCACCTGATATAACAGATGGAAGCTGTTGTCATCTCAGACAACCTATACATATCGCTAGTTATTAAAAAAGGCACATGCTTCCACCTCTGCGACTCCTTTTTCATTGTTTTTTGCCCCCCCGCCCGCCTCCTATTGTTACCTCACACAGCTACAATCCAATAGCGACAACAAACCGTAGACAAACAGCCCACACACTGAAGAGTAAGCATACCCACACTGACTGCCATACAAGCTAAATTGAATATTGATTGTTGGTAAGCACACCAGCACTTTATGAAATAGTGTTAAAGAGATGAACTGCACCATGTTTGATGATCACCTTCAGCCCAGTCCACTGAGCCCCCCCCGTTCAGATCACACCACAGCCTTCAGATCCTGGTCACATTACCAGGCCTGTCCATTTCTAAGAAACCAAATCATCCACATTAGTGCTTGATGGCAAAATATGGGTCATCTTTTTGAAAATCTATCATCTTTACTGCCACATCAAAGAGAAGATATTGTATAGCTCATGATTGCGGTTTGGGAAATATAGCAGGGAGCAGTTAATGAAGCACATTACAGACGAGAGATGACATGGATTTTGAGGGCTTGAAATTGGCACCACAGATGCTCATCAAGCAATCAGCACTATTTGGATGTAATTTTATGGTAATCCTTTCATTTTTCTGAGCCATTTTGTTCATTTCATGGACTGTAGATGTGACTGAAGAGAGATGGGGGGGGCGACCGATAAACAGACGCTCCTATTTCAAATGAGAGCAACACATCACGCTCGGAAATTATATTCGGAGCTGTTTAGAGCGTAACTGCGTGTCTCACATGAACAAGTACATGGGTTTCATTTGCTACATGCTGCAGTTGAAGCTTGATAGAAGAGAGAAAGGCCATGTTAATATTCTTTCAGTCTTCAAGTTGTGAGAAAGCAGAACTGAAGAATGTTTAAATGAGGCCGCACCACGACTGCAAACACTTGGGCTGATTTTGAAGTGGCTGCATTAGCCCCATGAGTGGAAAAACAGCAGCACAATAAGCACTTACAAGCTGTTTGTGCGATAAAATGGGAAAAAAATGTAAACCTAAATCTTCGCAGGTCATTTTCAAGTGACTGCTGACAGGGATAAAGATTGAGATATATCCCAGTGATTTTGGCTATCAGACAGCTGAAAATGTTTCTATAAATACATTCGCTCAACCCTCAAGACAAGCAAATTTTACTGTAAGATTATTTGCTTACATTTACGGACATTTTTTTTAAATCTGTTTTAGTTCAAACTAATTACTACCCAAAACTGCAGATGTGGATTTTTTTACGTTTATTGACTTGAAGAAATACTCTATTATTACAGCTAGCAAAATAAGTTTTTTCCTAATAAATAATCCACTAATGCTAAACATCTAAAATAAGTGGTTGACTGCTAGCTCCCAAAATGAGTCTTAAGGGCAGATTAGAGTTCTGTAAACGCACACATCAAATGTCGCTTGCGTCTGGTCGTGAACCAGTTTTGCTGGTATGCTTCTGCACCGTCAGTCTGGAATTTCTAGGGATGCACAGCAGTTTCCCGCCAATGCTCTAGGGGGAGCCTATTCGAGAACTCGTCAGAACTTCGGCGGAATGTCACGAGAACTTCTTTGGCAGTGCCGGCGAGAGTTTTTATTTTCCGAAACATGTCTGAGGCATCATACAAGTGGTTGCACTGCCGAACCTCCTCGATCAACCTTTCGTCGTGGTTATCCATTTTTGTGCAGGGTCATCTTTGAGCACACCATTTCACTTTTCTTTAACCAGTTCACCAAAGTTCTTCCAGCTGTCTACAAACTTTCTTTCACTTTTTCTCATCGTCGTCTTTTTTCCCATTGCCTGGCTTGCCACAGGTTTCCCTGCCTTGTCTAAAAGTAGCTGACAGCTCATTGGCTAATTTGTATCACGTGTAGCCTGGTGCCAGACGCTCTGGAGGGCTTTACCGTATAAACAGCAGAAGCGGCGCAAGTGAAATTAGACACTGCTGATTTTTTAAAATCAGGTTGGGTCTGGATTAGCCAGCAGGTGGGTCCGGACCGCGGTCAGCTAATCCGTGACCTCTGATATAAAGGCTGCAAGCTAGCTAGCTTGCACAGTAAGCATATCAAGGTATCATAATGCTTCAATTCAGTTGATTTATATAGCGCCAATTCAAAATACATGTCAGTTCAACGCACTTTACAGAGAAAATTCAACGAGATCATGCAGTCAGATTGATTTTAAGTTTTCTATTAAAGATAATGTGGCTATCATCTATTTCGAATATGCTTATAATTTTATGAATTTATATTATTGTTGAGGGTCTTATATTGCTTAAATGTTTTTTCATTATTTTCAAAGTCAAAGAAATGCACTAAATACTTTATTCAAAGCTACAGTAAAACACATTTTACTAATAGAGTAATGGCTAAAAGGCTCATTATGGCAAATGTGTTAGAGTAGTCTGTTTCTGTATTAACAAAAACAAAAGTTGCTCTTAAAAACTAAACTGAAAGTAAAAAGTCTAAAATGTAGCGTTGCCAAAACTGTTGCTATTCACTGTCCAGAAAGTCACTGCAGCTGACTAAAATTATATCTCCTAATATGCATAATTAGCAACTTGCATATCACTATAACTGCTGCTGCAGAAAAGAGTAATGAGCGGGAGACAACTAGTATTTTAAAAACAGATGCCAACTTTACCAAAAGCTAAATAGTTGATTAGAACTATCCTTTATCAGTAGAGAATATAAAAGATAGAGTTTGATGGTATAAAGGGACCAGTTAACAGCAGCTTAGTGCATGCCTGAATTATTTGCACTTAGTTCAGGGAGAGATAAATGTTGCTTTAACTGCAGATGGGAGAAACTGCTGCAAGACAGTCCGCTTGTGCTTTAAGATGGAGGAGGGACTGATTGAGCTTTTGGTGTTTTACTGTTTAAGAAGTTTGATTATTCATTATTTTCAAAAGAGCATTGGATCTTATTTTTTAGATTTTGTCTATTTGTAACTTATTCACATCAATAATGGCAAAAACTGATTCTTTGATTAGTCAAAATTGAGGGAATAACCTAAACATATAATCTTTTCAAAACTATATACCTTATTATATAGTTATCATCTCTTTAAAACCACAGCTGAATAAGAAAAACACAAATTGTCCTATTTTGATTAAGTTATATTTTAAGAGAGCACAGCCTGAAACACATATTTTCGAATAAAACCAGACACATTTTTTTATTGCCCGAAAACAAAAAAAGAAAACTATTTAAAGAAAATGTAATACATTTTTGTTATGATCTCAATAAAGGAAAAGCTTCTTTAAAATATTATTAAAATACATATCTAAATAAAATTATGCTTTTAACAATTTCTATTATGGACTCAAAACACTTAATGCAACAACAAAAAAAGAAATCTGTTAAGAATGCATCTAACATTGCATCCCTAAACTAAGAAAAGGAAAGAAATCTGTAATAAAGATATATAGTGTAGGGACTTAATGGGAACTGCAGACAATAAATAATCTCAGAATAATACCCATCTTAAATTATGATCATCATTTGTCCTTTAATACTATAATAACTGCACTTTATTATGAAGAGAAATGCTGTGAAAATGCACTCCCATACTGTAATTGCCAAATAATGTGTCCAGAGCAAAAAGCCTTTAGCACTTTGTTTTTTTCCGCAGGGCAATCCTGCATGTTTTATGAGTAATTGCAAATAGAAATGCTTTTAAATTAAAATGCTAAGGTACACGCAGAATGAATTTCTTCCTTTACCTGTAAATGCAAGGTCTCCGGTGGATAGAGGCTACTGTAAATTAGGATACAGTGCAGTCCATTAACTAGTCTTTGGAGTTAAATAAGTTAAATTAGAATAAGATTAGGTTTCTTTATTTCTCAGGATTATTTAGGAAATATCCTAACTGGGGTTTTAACACCATAAGTCAAGATCATAAACAAAAAAAAGAAGTCTTATTTGAACCATTACCAAAAGTTCACTCTTTCTTTGATAAATCCACTTATACAGCCTCAATCCTGAATCAGTGCTTCTTGATTTGATTTCGTGTGTGTATTCTATCTTTTTCCAACCCAGAGTCGGTTGTCGCAAATGGTCCTTTCACACTAAATCCTAGTGCTGGTTTTATTGGAGGTTTCTTTCTGTTAAAGGCTTTTTTTGTTCTTTGTGCTGCCGCTACATCAATTTGCTATTTTGCAATGTTGTCATGGAAGTCCATCTTATATACAGTACTCTTTTTTTTGTGGTAATTCATTTAAAGTTTTAAAAACCTTATTTGAAAATATGTCATTCCACATTTGGCTTCTTACAAATGTAAGCGAGGAAAAGTCAGCATTTGACCTTCTAATCCCAAATAATTTATATTTAGGTTTTGAATAGACTTAAACACATCAGTAAAATCTTTTCAATCTCTTACTATAGTCGTGCTACTCTTGGGTCTTTACAAAGCTCATAAATAAAGATTGCTATTTAAACATTTACAAAGACATAGTTGAGGCCCGGGTCTGTTATTCCTTCGGGTTAGCATATCCTATGACAGCAAAAAATCCTTTACAGCGACGCCACATATAAGGGCATTTTTTCCCTCTCTGTTTGTTTTCCCAACAATGACAACAAACCGCGGCCCAAGTTCAGAAATAGTTGTTTATTCAAAGCCGATGTCCATGGGCTATTTGCAGCTTGATTTTAAAACAAATTCCCGATCTTAAAAAAAAAAAAAGCCTAATATCCAAGGACTTTGAAGTACAAACAGTTCTTATCAACATATACCAGCTGTTTAAAAGACACCCTGTCCTGTGTTTGTGAATTTCTTCAGAATTGCTTCTCAGTCATGCAAATCCTGGTTATTGTTATTCAACACATGACCAAAGTGCTTTAACCCAAAACACAAGTTTATTCATCGCCTCAACAGTGTCAGAAACTTGTAAGACTTTGACTACACTGTAGTTTCCTTTTCCTTGTCCCTTCCAAAGCCATAACTCTTCCTTTTTTTTTTTTACTTTTGAAACATTTTACGAAAGAACATCTAAAGCATGTGTGGAGATGTTTTTCATCCTCTCCTCCTTTGATACCTCTTCATACAGTGAAATGTAACCAACTGCTACACAAGTCACCCAAGGGGTAAATAGAGTTTGATCGTGTTATTTAACCTCAGCATGAATCCAGGAGCTCTATGAAGGCTTCTGAGGTATGCTAGAGAACAACCGGCATACAGAAGGTGAAAAAATAGAACGGACAGGTCAGGTAGGAAAAAGTGTGGAGAAGTTCGAAGACTTGGGTTACGTAAAAATGGCTATGTCCGAATGTTACGCCATTTTAGATGAGTGTCCGAATGTCTCATGGATGAAAAAGTAGTAGACTTAAAATCTCCCACAATGCACTTTGAAAAGTAGTGATCTTCCATGCTCAATAGACGAGCAGATACAGTAGTTGCCATTCAATATTTCCACATTTTCCTTGGCTGGTCCCCTATAATTCCTTTTTAAACATCAATCTTTGCACTAAAATATTCTTTCTGTCATGATTTGTGGACATTAAGATCTAAAGAAAAGCATTATGTCCTGGTCAGACCCTGTAATTCAGTGAAAGAGTGGAGTCAGAGTAAAAAGAAAATGCTTGCCCAGGAAAAGGCCAGTGTCATTTAGCTAGCGTTTGACTGGGAAGGGCCATTTTGAATGGATGCTACTGTATTGCCCGGAATGCTTGATGGCGTAGGCACCATGCGGGGATGTGGAGTAATATGACCAACTGGGAGAGAAAAGTCATGATCATCTGTAGAAATGGTCAGTTAACTGAGTTCATTATAAAGTCCACTATATTGTTCCGTCTGTATATAGTGATTAAGGGATTTAGGGGTTAGGGCGGACGCTTGGAGACAGCCAATATTCTAAGATATGTCTGACCATGGAAGAAGAGTGAGTTAATTTGTTTTATTCTTCCTTTGTATTTTTTTACCCTATTTACTTCTTCAATGCTATTTATTTCCTTCTGTCATTTTACATTTCTGTATGCATTTCTCCCTCATTATGCAAATGAGAAGGGGCTGTGTCAAAGAGGGTCAACTTCTTTTCTCTAAGGTTGTTAGAACACTGCTACCATTTTGAAACAAATCATCACCCCATATTGCCATATGGAGGACCAGCTCTACCGTATTTAAGGGTTTCATGTGGAGGTTTTAGAGAAAGAAAACATTGGACAGTTTTTGTTGACAAGAACTTAAGTTGTGTTGCTTAATTTAAGTAATAGACCAAGCTAAAAGATGGTAACTTGTTTGCTACTGAGCAAAGCAAGCCAGAGCACTATTTAGGTCTGTCCTTCATACCATGTTCTTACGGTTCACAAAAACGGCCCTCTCCAGTTTTCTTATCCAACAAGTATCAATCATTCAACACACCCAACACCTCATGTGCTCCTGACTTGGCACAATGGTGCTGCATTATGTCATAGTTGTCTGGACCAACCACAATGTACGGCAAGGTAGGTGCATCCTGGAGGGGCGGCAGGGGTTTCGCTTGTTATTCTCTAGAGACCATGCAGGTGGAAAGATTCAACCAAATTCAACCAACAGGACAATTTTGCAACACATTAAACACATTGTTCCCTCCTACCTTCTTGTTCTATTAGTTGAAAGTAAAAAAAAGTATAAAACCTGTTTAAAAAGCCTTAAGGACAAGGGTGTAGGTGAACCTTTGTCAGCGCAGACCAATGCATATTTATGTTAGAATCGCCTTGTCAAAGTTCAGACTTTGTGATTGGATTTTTATCAAAATGTTGTCCAATTTGACTTAAATTTAAGGAAACATTTTACTATTTTAATGAGCAAACCTTTGCGTACCACAGAAAACTAACTGTAGCCACACTGAAAAGAGGATTCACTACGTACTCATTTATCAAGGGGATCTTATTAAGATATTTGAAATCATGAATTGTTTTTCTTTTTTTTTTACAGCTATGAACTGCTTGGTTTTGCTCTGTTACATAAAATCCTGATTAAAAAAAACAAAAAACATAAAAAGCAAACTACAAGTTTATGGTTGAAACATTAAAATATGTAGAAAAGTCCAAGATCTAAAACTTCAGCTGCACTCGTTTCATTTAACGGCAAAGATGCTTCGGTTTAAACACAGATTTCACCATGATGAACGTTGCACTTTTCCTACTATTACCTGAAGGCAAGCACTAAGACAGATTGGGACATTTTTCTCCGGATTGCGAACCCAGCATGTGTGAGGAAGCTATTTCAGCTTCAGAAAAGATAAGTTTGAGTGGGATTGCTGGCACCTTCTCTTTGTAATAAATGTAAAATGGATGTTAAAGAGCGGATGGTGAAGATATTTCCAGGTTAGATCACGGGCTCCTTTTAGATTGTTTCAATTAACACTTCCATGAATGGGATCAGTCAGAGGATCGACCCCTGCTCCTCCAATCCTTCCCAGTTTAATGCAAACACAGGACCGCTGCCAGGGGGACTCATTATGGTCAGCCTTAATCCATTTGCAACATCACGTAACATGAAAGTGGACCGCGTCTGAAGAGGACGCATTTTTAATTAAGCGCGTTTACTTGATTGCTATCTAAGAGCATTATCAGAGAGGCGCGTTTGTGTGGCACATTTGGAGATGCAGCGATCACACTTTCTTCAGCTCCTCCTAACTGTCTCCACTTAGAAGAATAAACTAATCCTGTTTGACACTTTGATGCCTAACAGGCAGAAGTGGAGTTTTTTCACTCTGATACCAGGATCCAGGATTAGATGCAGAGTGATAATCAGTGGATACTGCTTTGCTGGAGATATGCCAAAAGAAATTAATGCCCAAGTTAGCAGAAGTTAATTGGCTAATCCCAGACCACAGTAGTCATAAAGAAAACATAATTTTTAAACTGCTTTAAGGTAACATTTAATCACTTTTAGGATAATTTCATTCTCAATAAGTACAAATACCTCCCTTATTGGTCTAAGTTTCTCTTTTTCTTATCTTTTTGTGCTTGTATGTATGATTTTTACTTTACAAAAAATAGAATCTGATTATTTTAGTGTAAGACAAAATTATCGTACTGTAGTTTAAGCAGATTTCTAAAAATGGTTATTAGTTTTTATGATGATATTGAGATGCTACAGGTACATTTTAACAGATTTCTTAGCAGGCAGTCCAGGTAGTGGCCCATTTTTCAGACTATTCTTCATAATGTGTATTTTGTTAAACTCTCATGCTGGTCAGAAAGGATTTAAGTGTTTTTCTGTTTTTGTTTGCCTTTTAAATAATCCATGTTAGCCTGAATGTAGAAATGTAAAAACAGGTCATGTTGATCTTAGTCAATGGTGTCAAGTGTGTTGGAGGATCTGTTTGCTTCTCATTGATCAGGTGTGAAATAAAGACTGAATATATGAAACAGCACCTCATGACAACTATTGGCTATGGTAGAGGATTAATGATGCTATGGGCCTTTATCTCCTGCTTGAGGCCTGCACTTACATAGACACATGAAAATATTAGGAGATAAAGAAAAATAAAAAAACAAACCTCTTTCGAAACCTGGGAAAAAAAGACAATCGCTTGATATTCAAAAGGTTAAAACTTTAGAGGTAGGTCACCAGAGACTAACTTTTTATTCTATATTAGCTTCCAGACACCCAAAGCTAAAAATAAAAAAATAAAAACAACAACTTTGAGATGAGCAGGTAAGATAAAACCCAGGACTCTGGAAGATCTGGGAATATTTAAAGATGAATGTTCTAGATGCTTTCATTTGGTCGCCAAATTTCTAAATTTAGAAAGGAACAACAAGAGACGACAAATGCAGCACTTATTCTTATAAAAAGCACAATATATTTTCCAGCAAATAAATAAAAATAACATAAAAGAAAGGATTGATTTTCTCTCTAAAATACAAGTTTTATCTGAAGGCCTTTTATACATCAGCACCTCACTACCAGTAAATGCAGAGGTTGCTGTAGCACTCTCTTTTATTTATGTTCTGCAAACACATAAATGTGTTTGTGTTTGACCAAATGAATGACTGTTTGATAGATATTTATAGCAGGCTGTAGAAATATAGCTTACATAATGAGAAGGCTATTTGGACTTCTAAAAGTGCTGCGATATACAGCTCTTAAAAGTTCTTCTCATTTATTAGGTCATATCTTGTCACGATGCCAGTCAAATCATATTTATTATAACTTTAAATTAATTGTTTAACTTGACTGATTTAATATCCCTCTCTTTTATATTCAGGTTTTACTACTTTGCAGTTATGAGTACCTACCTAAAGGACAAGAGTGCAGAATTTAAGAGGTGAGGGGATTGCAAGTGACTAAACCCTCCTGCATTAAATCATTACTTTAAAAGCATTGAAGGACACACACACTTGATTCAGTGGCAGCGTTAGAAAGGAGCAACAGATCACTTTTTATCCTTCGAGGAGATGCTAACCAAAGTGAAGTCAGTTAAAGTGGAGGACCAAAATAAAATCAACAGCTCAAACTTTATTTGCACTTTTTTGTACCTGAAATACAATTAGCTTAAACAGGATGTTAGAAATATAGCTTGGGCTTTATTTCTTTCTTACTTTTCTTGGTGAAAACTACTTTTGTTGTGGATATTTGAAGTTGATCACGTTTGTTTTCTTAGTGAATGTTGCTTTTCTTTGGAGGCAATTGAAAACATATAATTATAAGCTGCTACGAATGAAAACAACTGTAGGTGGGAGTAGTATGGAGTTGGATCGGTTTCAATTTTCACAAATCAATTAATGTGATCCACACATGCACAGCGCGACTCACACAATCACAAAAAATCCACAAACATGAAGGACTAGGTTCACAGATTCACAGCACAATTCACACAAGCACATAAGATCCACACATGTACAGAACAAGATTCAAAGTATTTCTGGTACATAAACAATTATAAATTAACTTTGATTTTTGAGACTTCTTAGACGTGCCTCGATACACAAATGCATTTTTTTTTAAAACAGTGGATGGGTTGCCACCAATCACAAAGCTCCCTTGTGTAAGCCAATCGCAAGAAAGTACTCCACATGGGATGACTTACCCCCTAATCCCACACCCATCGTATCTGCCCTGCTCTCCTCCAGACCGCCTGCGCACGGCAACGCCTATGCCCTCCAGGGTTCCTCCTGTTTCCTTGCTCTGACTTCCTTCCCTATGTTATTTAACTTATAGGCGAAAAATATGTGATAATGAATGCGTAATTTAATATGACATAGTTATATCTCACCAACAGCATCAATCACACACGTTTCTGCCCAAACATAATTTTTTTCAATGTGTGTGTTTGTAATAGGAATAATCATACAAAATTTGTTTGTTCTCTACCTCCAAACTCAGCATGTCTTTGATAAGATGTTTGTTTTGAAGTTTTGAGATGCACTCTTGGAAGTTGTGTGACTGGATTTGATGATACATTTAAACATTTCGGTATAAAATACATATCTTGATAGAGATCGTGTATGTATGTCTGTCTGTCTGTCTGTCTGTCTGTCAGTCAGTCACCTGGACTACAACAAACAGCAGACTAAAAAGTTATTCCAGTAGATAGAAATCCCAATAGATTTCCATATTGAGAAACTTGACAACTGTAATTAGGATAAAGTTTTAATTTGATAAAATTCAAAAACCTTTTTTCATGTAGACCAATAGAAAAAGTGAAATAAAAATGTTACTGTCTATAAAAATTTGCTTTAAAACTAGGAGTTCATAACACTCCCATGTACAAACTTTGCTTTTTGTACAGCTGAATTTCCTTACTGAGAATGAAGGATATTTCTATTCAACTCCATTCTATTAAAGATGAATACATCTTTTATGGGTAAGCGTGCTCGATTTCTTGAATTTGATCGGATGTAACAGTGAAATCATCAAACGCTTCATGGGTGACCAACTGTAGTGTTAGTTTCCAAATGGAAGTTATTTTTCCCCTTGCCGTGTAAATGCATTTGGTATAACACTTTATTCTGTGCGGTGAGATGATGTGACGAATAGCACTGTCACATGTATAACACTACGCAAAATCAATTCAGCATGCATGATAAAGGCTGTGTTTGTGTTAATGTTTGTGTGACTGGCGTGGGCTGCTGAGGCGTTCTTTCAGGGCGTTTCATCAGTCCAACTGGCCGCTGAACAGAAGAGCACAGCTCATTTGTCTTCACTTTCATCGTGTGAGACCAAACTGGATTACCCTGAAGTTCCCTGATATATTGGAGGTATTAATGAAACGGAAGCGAGTGAGGCAGCATCTGGAGGTGTTTTGGATTGGTGCTGTTCTGCTGTACCAGCAGATAAACTGTCCTGTGTCTGGTGATTAAGGCAGTTTATAACAATGAAGGTAAAGAAAGGAAGGGGGATGACTGTTTTGACTGTACTGTGGCGTACTTTTTCAAGCAGTTTTTTTAAACTTTGGTTGGATCCTCAAACTTGTACTGTGAAATTTCACTCATTCTCCTGACTGTCCTACATTTTAGCCTCAACTTACCATTTTGTTTCAGTAATGGAGCTATTGACCGGGCATATATGTTGTTGGATGGATGCTAGTAACAAACCAATTAATCCACTCATGCAAACAACATAAAATAGTTCATAAATTGAAAAAAGTGCAAACAATTTTAAAGATAGATGGCAAAAATGCACAATCTTACTTGAATATATTCAATATTTACAAGAAAACCATTTGTCTGTTATAAACTTCAATCTGTTTATAGAAACAAGTCATATGATTCATTGTGGTAAGAGTTTTTGGCATAGTCTTTGACAGTTTTGAGATCAAGTGTCTTGCACCTTTTGATACATCCCTTTTCCAGTTCATCTGAATTGAAGTAGTTGAACATCAACAGCACTCTGCAGAACTTTGTGAAATCCAGTGGAGGTAAATTGTGACATGCATAGGAGGCTGATTAAGCTATTTTACTCAGGGTTGGTCGTGGGGATATATCTAAAACCTAATGGACAATAATCTTTGGAGGACTGCATTTAAAGATCGCTTCTCTACCAATAATGTCTTGATATATTAGAGGGTTCATTTAACAATTCCCGGGTACTCCAAAAGTTATGTATTTGAACCTAAGGCCCCATCTAAACAAAGTCATGTTTGGGTTCATACGACTGACTTCTTGGTGGATAGAGTTTCCCATCCAGACAAAACAATCGTGAAACATACTAAAGCAGCTCTCAGAGTGGATAATTTTGAAGACGCTTCCACTTACTGCCTCCGCTCTGTCAAACCTATCATAACTGACTATAAAATGTCATGTCTAGGTATGCTAGCCAGCATTAACCTCACCACCCCTAACACATACTTGCATACACAAACAGGGTTGCATGTTTGTTTTAGAATCTGTTTCAGAAGCTGTTCAGTTTAATTGATTTTAAACTTGCACGTTTTACTCATCTATTAACAGTCATCTTTTTTCTCTCATCTATACATTGTTTTCATTCTGCTTCTCCCTTCTTTCCTCCCTTCTTCTACCTTTGTTACCCCTCTACAGGTGTAGCATGCTACCTACTTGCATGATATCTGTATTATTACAACTCCTCCAGCTTTAGGTGATTACATCTTTACACTATAACTTTTCTCTGTGGATACCTCATTCAGCTCCTTATGGATGTAGCCCAAACTCATTCCAAGTTGGAGAAGGAATTAGGCCATTTCAACAGCTATAACCAGTTTCCTTCTCTCTGTTATCACATTGTTGCTTAAAAGTCTCTATGGCTTAATCATTAGATTGATATCAACCATATTATTGTATTTTTCTCCACTTGGCACTCTTATAACTATGTAGTCATGTTGTACAGCAAATAAAATTCCACACCTTCATACCCCCACCTTCTAATTTCAGACTTCTGGTGCTCCATTTCCTCTTAAAACCCACTCTGTAGTGACATACAAAAATATACTCATACTAAAGCCAACTTCTTGTTAAGCAAATGTTCTGCAGCAACATTTAAAGTAACTTAAACATGCTTTTCCTTCAACAGTGGAGTCTTGCACAGACATTTCATCAAGCTAATTTTAGTAAAGTACATTTCCTGTCCTGTTAAGCTCAAGTCTTTCTGAATCTACTTGTCCTTTGGTAGAAGCTGATTATTCCTTTGAGTCTTTTTGCCTAAAATCGCAGGAGGGGAATATAGTTAGAGAAAGTTACAGACTTGCAGATCATAGAGCCAACTATACCAAGTAAGGAATGCAGAAAATTAGAAAATCTGCAATCTATGCCATTGGCATGTTTTGAACTTGCTTGTAAGAGCGGAAAGGCCTTTTTTATTGGTCATCGTTGGCTGATACTGCTTTTCACTAGTAGGGGCCCAGATTGATTCAGATTTATCTATAATTTCCATGTTTCATGCACCATTTATACATGTTTTTAATACACAATGAAATTGTAACCACATGCATCATCCTTCAGTGTGAAAGACTAGTAAAGCACTCGAGAGTGCAGACCTCCTCTAAGCAGCACATTTTTGGCCTGTTTATGACTTGAACCTTTAACTTAAGCTGGCACATGATCTGGATCGTGATGAAATTTGAATGAATTGTTCCAGGGCATAAGTTGCACCTTTAGCAAAAATGTCCTTAAGATCCCTTCTTAATTTCATAAGTAAGGCTTGTCTGGAGCCTGTGGTGTCTGTTCTGCTCTCACCCTCTTCATTCACTCTTTCTTCTTTGATCAGCAGATCTATAATTCAGGTGAGGTATGGCTCCCCTCTCTCGTGTTTTTGTATTTTTGTCTTCAATATATGCTTCTGGAATTTTTGAGTCTGATGCTGAAGCTGTCAGCCTTCTGGTGCTTGTCCCTAACCTGGCACTAGCCAGATTGATATGTGTAGACCTGAGTTGAGTTCTACGTTATCAATCTGAGATGGCTGCCTTTCAGTCTGTCCATGAAAAGGTGGGACGTTTAGTACAATACTTCGAGCTCATTGGGTGATGTGCCAGTTGTACCCGCCTTCGGTAATACGCTTTCAGCCAATCCTAGCAGCGAATCGTGACATTTCGTAAGCTGTTAAATTAAACTTTTACCAAATCCTGTTGAAAGAAAAGCACAGACATCTTTTCCATCTACAAATGCACAAAATGCTTCTCTTTGCTCCTATTTTAAGCGGGAAATTGTTGCTATTTTAGCTAAAACCAAGTCAACTGCGATATCAACAGGTCAGTCCTCCAGCGTAGCCATGTTTGGTAATGCCCCGGCAAAGCCCTTCTGACTGTCATTATACCTACATGTCCCGACCCAAAAAACAGTGCTGGTCCGACTCGCTGGTTGTTACGTTACAGGCGTATTAGCTGGAGTCTTTTAAGATGGTTTTGATGAGAGACTGAAAACTCAGATCTGGCGACAATCCAGCTTCCAGCGCAAGGTTAGCTTATTCCGGCAAATAATGTGTAAGAATCCATTGATAACTTTTCAAGTAATCCTAGCAAACACAACTGAAAACATAACCTCTCTGGCATAGGTAATAAAATGGTATCATTAGTAAAATTGTTTTTAAAATAACTGGTTTTATTGTGTTAAACAGGTTAAAGTAACTGGTGGACTCCATAGATAGTTTGCAGAAAACCATGCTGAAATGGGCTAAAACTACCGCTTTTCAATCCAGATCATGGATAGCAGCCCTCGCCTCATAACAAAACCTTTGCTTGGGTCAGAGAGGGATCAAATCTTAATCCCAAACCATCAAACTTGCTATTGATTGGCTATGATGCTTAGGTTTATTCCTTTTCCTTCTTTCTCCTTTCACTTTCCTTTTATATCCCACCCATGACAGCTACAGGCTGGCAGGGGCCAGAGGGACCTGCGGGGGTGACTAACACATGAGCACATCAAAGCCTCATCATCAAAAAGCGCCATCTGTCCTGCTCGTTGGTGTCTCTGCTGTCATCCACTCTAGGCTGTATCAGTACAGTACCAAAATTACGCAACACAGGTGATTTATGTTGTCAGACCTAATTAGACTTTAGAGGAGTTTAAAAAAGGCCACTGTTTCTGTATTGTTGGTTGTCGTAAAACCCAGCTGTAATTACCCTTCACTTATTCATACAGTGTGTTTTAAAGAGATTTAAAGAGGTTTTTTTTTTAGTGTTTAGATTCTGTAATCAGTCAGTTTTGTGTCTATCTCAACTATAAACTGTTACTGTTTATCTCCAAAGTTTCGGTGAGAAGTTAACAGTCTGTAGGGAACTGCTCTTTGTGTGTGTGTATATATATATATATATATATATATATATATATATATATATATATATATATATATATATATATATATATATATAGCGCATACAGTCAAATAGATTTTTTTCTATCTAAGGAAAACCAGTTGTTTGCATCAACTCATTGCCTCAAAGGCAATCCCTCACAACAGGCATGCTTTAGAGAATGAATTAAACTCTGAGAGATTTTCAGAGTTTAAGATGTTAAAAACCCAAATCTGCATGAAACCTCTCCCTTTGATTTCATAATTCCATTTTAAAGAGTATTTCTTTTCACTTTGATTCTTTGGGTATACATTTGTATTTATTTAGTGTTTTTAAATTACATAATAAAATATACTTTTTCAAAATATCTTGGGAAAAATTTTTTTTTTTTTCTTCAAACAAATCATAACATGCTGTGAAATGTTTGTGTAACGTGATCCTGACTGATAGACTTATACAGTAAAGTCATTTTAAACCTTTTTTGCTTCGCAGCAAATTTTAACCACCACTAAAATCTGCAGAAGAACCTGCAAAAAACACCTAAACTCTATTCCAGGTTAATACAATTTATTAAAACTGATAATTGGTGTGTAACTACGGACACTGGAAACTGAAATCAAATGAAAAGGTTTTGTTGAACCTATTTCCACATTTCTCCTTCATGCGGGTTGTTTTTAATTCTATATTACGGTACATATATCATAAAAACAGTGGACTAAATTTTCTCTTTTGTTGCTGCACTGGTTTTACATCACAAAACCTGCCCTTACAGCGGCGATTGGTAATTTGTTAGATCCGCTGACAGGCAGCACAGAAAAACAGAAACAAAATAATGTGCTGTTAATAACAAAAGGGGTTTTGATGTTTTACACTATTAGCATTTAGAGAAGTTCAACATCAAGTGTAGGAGCCTATAATCAATATTCAAAGCCAACAACTAGAGTTTCAGGGATTATGTTGGCTTTGTTGGTTTCGTGATTATAGAAACATTCTTCTTGTACATCAGACTGTTATAAAGGTTGTTGTTTTTATTCCTGGCTCAGTTGATTATGCCTTTATTTGTCCAAAATAACACACCAAGGTTGTATGTTTTTATACACTTTTAAAATAATGATGTATTATAACCCCTGCAGAACAGTTACTTGGTTGCTGGTTGGAGGTGATACCATAGTTATGAGATGAAAGACAGACTGAGTTTAATGACTTTAACTACAAAACTGTTATAATGGATATCAAATGTTCTAAGAATCTGTGCATTTTAATAACCAATTAAACTTTTTAATGTCTTTTATCACAACACTTTTGGCAACTACACTGGTATCCATTAAAAGAGACTAAATCTTCCATTTTAACCCAATTTTCAACACATCTTTATTATGATGTTTATTTGTTAAAAACATGGGTCTCAGGATCTGTTTTCCCAAAATCCACCCTCTGAACAAGTCTCATTAGGAGCAGTCAGAGTCTTAATATTACTTCTGACCTTTTAAAAACTAATGTTTATTACCTTTTTAGGGCCATTTATGCTATTTCTAAAGAAGTACTGTTCAACAACCAATCCCCTGTTAAATGAATGGAAAGCCATCTAAGGATAGAGGATAAGATTGCAACTCCTACGGGGGAGAAAACAAATCTGCAGCTGTTTAAGTAGCTGCCAAAACGGATATTTTAACCTCCAGTTTGGTAAAAGAACCTAAGAGTTTAAAGCTGGTTGAAGCTAAAACACATTTTTGTGCTGAGGATTTTTTTAAACTAGAGATGGGTGCACTAATTTCCTTCCATTTTGATCACAACCTGCCTGCAAAAATAGAAACATAGAAACTTCTGTTACGCCACTATTGACTTTACTTTTAAAAAGTCTGAAGGGAAAGCTAAAATTGGCAAAAGTATGTTTTCTAATATCATTTTTTTCATCCTGACAGAGATTTTTGGAAAAATAAAAATCTTTTAAGAGTTATTAGCTTACATCCAAGACGTTTTTTGATCTTCCTTTTTAGAGGGGTCTCAATTTTCTTTTCCGATACGATACCGGTAGTTCAACTTGAAGTATTACTTGATACTGATATTCACTTTCTGTCAAGGAAAACCAGTTGATTGCATTGGGTCACTGACTCACACTACATGCTCCTGCTGGATGAGCTTGTGGCGACCATTTTTGCTTGCATCTTTTCATTGAGTGTTCAGTAATCCCTCACACTGAATTTGCATGTAGCGACAGTGGAGAGGAAAACTCCCTTTTAACAGAAAGAAGCCTTGCCTTTTGTGTCTCTACGTCTGTCTCTTTGAACCCCAGTCGGCCTCGGCAGATGGCCGATCACACTGAGCCTGGTTCTGCTGGAGGTTTTCTCCTAAAGAAAGGGAGTTTTCCTCCCCACTGTTTCTACAAGCATGCTTCAAGTGAGGGGTTGCCTTGGAGTCAATGAGTCGATGCAAACAACTGGTTTTCCTTAGATAGAAAACTTTGTATCAATTTGACTGTATGATCTGGTGAACTTTAAAGTGCCTTGAGATGACGTGTTGTGAATTGGCGCTATAAAAATAAACTGAATCTATTAGCATTATTATATAGAAAATGTAATATATTGGCCAATAAATATTGCAACATTAACTTTTTGAGCTGATTTTGGTAATTGGATCTGGACATATCTAGCCATAACTGCAGAGACTAATATAAATGCTACACCGATGAGACTTCGGTTTGAAACACTCCATGATTTGATTAATAGTTGATACTTAAGACTGAGATTTAATGTCCAGCTCAAAAATCCCAGACAGCCAGCAAGACGTGATGGTAGCAGATCCTTGAGTGACAAAGACCTCTTGGCCCTTTCTGAGTTAAGGAGAGCTTTGACAGTGCTAACTCAATGGTCACCCAGTTTAGGGCTTTTTCACTACTGCTTTTGGGTGGATCTGTGTATTTCAAAAATATTCCCTTTCCTTTTCACACAGAATTCATTTGGTGTGGCTCCTGACCAAGTCATTTTTGCTCTGATGCTGATGTGCCAGCATTCATGCGGCCCCTTTGTGTTCACAGTTAAATATCCACTTACTACACCTACAAATATTATATTTTTTTTCTTCTTTCATTTTTCTATAAATAAAAACATCTCAATGCATGGAATAGTTTATCTCAATTTGAATTGACCTTCCCCTGTGGATTACCTTCAGTTTGATGCTTTTGCGCCTACTATTAGGATTTAACACTTTAAAGCACCTACCGAGGATTACATCATAGATTGGTGCAATTCAGCTAACTCAGTGTTTTTTTTCCCTTTTTTTTTTTTTTTTTTTTTTTGCTCTTGGCTTGTGTCTTATCATTTTCTCTTTAACAAGAGGAGATGGCTAAAAGATGGCGGGCCATTTATCAATTTGATTTCCGAGAGTAGTAGTACACTTATGTATTTTTGCTGAGGCGTTCTCTCCAATAATCTGTCCCTCTGTTTTATTAGGGAGGTAGAAGCTCTGAATGGAATGACAAATGTGCTCCGGTTTTATTGATTTGTATTCTCTTCCCTCTTTGTTTACGCCATCAGAAGCTCAGTTCATTACAAGCGCAATAAGCAGCAACTTCATGCGGCCTGCGGTGTTTGTCTCCAGAGAGCATTAAGACTCAGCACCACGATGAGTGCAAAAACAGAAGGCACACTGAAGCCTTTCATTAGCTCCTGTTGAATATTCATGATTTTTAGCATTTCCTTATATCTGAATGGCGGTTTGTGCATATTTCTGTGCATTCCTGCTCCACGGGCTGCTGCTACAGCCTTTATTTAATTCACAATTGCAGTTTATTTTGTATTTGGAAAAAAAGATAAATTTGTTTTCATGATAATTCTAGCAACCGTGCAGGATAATACATCTAAATCTGTTACTGTTTCACATATTTGCCTTTTATTTTTCATTAGTAGAGACGTTTTAATCATGTCTGAGTAGGAAAACCTTGCTAACATTAACATTTATTGAGCCTCATGATGTCATTCCCGCTCTGTGACTGATGTGGCCTAATGAGGCACTTAACGGACCCTTTTAAGATTATTAATTACATTTTTCTTCCTGTGTTTTGACTTGTAAAAACGTCCGTTGCTGAAGATCTGTGAAGCTTTGACTCATTGTATCCATGTTTCCTCTTTGTTTTCTGCTCTTAAAAATATTTCAAAAGTCATTAACATTCTACCTACATATTTGATCTATTATTGTGTAATTTCATTGGTTGATGAGATGAAATGAATAAACTTTGCAGGCTTCTGAACAGAAAAGCTCTTACCCGATATAGCAGCCTGTGTCACTATGACCCTTTTCTTTTCTTAGAACTGTTTTTATTAGACTTTTGAAAGCGAGCTGTGAGGTTTTCTCTCTCTCAGCCACAAAATGTTATTGACTTTGAACTCTGATATTAGCCAGTGACACAGGCCTCTTATCTATGTGAGGTCAGGCTTCTGTAAAGGAGAGTCAATTTATCCCTCACCAAACATGGAATATTGATTCTTTATGCGTCTTGCTTTGAGTAAAAAAAAGTTATTGACATTTGGAAATAGGACAGAGACTTACTGAAACCTGCAGGAAAAGCTCAGTAAACTCTAATGTGGAGAGTTTACTGGAGGAAATCATGACCCGAATCTCAGAGAGCTGCCGCAGTTCTGTGGCAGTGATTATAAAATGATAAAGAACCCCAACACTAGCAATGTATTTTATTTTTATACCTAGCAGTAAATACAAAAGAATTGTTGAGTTAACAGCTTGTACTATTTGTCAAAAAGGCAGATGTCGTTCCAAATATTATGTGAATGCAAGGTTTGATTTTTGTAGTTTGGGACTCTTTCAATATGGATCCAAAATATAAACACACATTTATTTTTTTCTTTCAGAGGTTTGCTTTTCTGTTTGAAGGACAGTTTCAGAATGAGAAATACTTGAATGATCCCAGGGGGAAATATGTTTGTTACACATTCCAGATATACGATCAACATATTACAATCATTCATCATCTAAAGAAATATGATACAATACAATACAAAGAAATACAATACAACTTTCCAACCCTAAAATATAAATGTATACATATGTAACTATATATACATATCTATTTTTTTTTTTACAGATCTAAAGTAAAGTAATAATTACAATGTGCTAAAGAGAGTTAAGGAATGAATAAATATCAATAATTGTCAATAATTCTATAATCTGAGTCAGAGTTTGTTAGGAATCATTATTTTGTTGGAAAATTACCTATTTATTAATAAACTTGAGTGGAATTTAAATGCATCATGGAAGAACTGATTGCCTTTAGTAGAAAAAAGTTTCATGTAGAGATGAAACAAAGATTTACGATGCAGTAGGAGACGCATTTTATTTTTTTTTACCATGTGGCTTGAAGATCTCCCCACAGCCGCTTAGCAAGCAGTGAAATAGAAGGTCTGGAACTGAAACTAAAATAAATGGTCCCCGCTACAGTGAGAAATTAATGATTAACCCCAACCAATCACAAAAGACGGTCCGTTGTACACGATTGGTTTTTTGATACTTCAATCATGGACGTCACCCGACCCGGTGGCAGTATTCTTCATCACGGGGCCGCCGGTATCCAGGCTACCTTCCAGGCTACCGTTATAATGTCAGATTCGGTCGCCCCCAGCCCCAGAGCTCACAGCTCGGTTTTGCTGTACTGTAGTCGGCCGAAATCCCAGACGATTTTGAAATTCCCCCCGGGCATTTTTTTTAGGTATGAAAAGTAGGGGAAAAAGAGGACGTCTGGTCACCCCTAAAGCAGCAAGAGCAGCAAAAAGAGTGTGATTCTTCATTTTTGATGCTTGTACAAGTTTAGTTCTGATGCGCTGCTGAAGCATCTTTGCTTCCCTGGCTACGCGGTGGAAAAAGTGGGTCTGATGCACGTTGGGCAGAGCTACCCTATCCTTTCTTTGCCTGCAACAATGGCAGCTATATTTGCTGTGATCAGTGGGTAAAACGTAGTTTGAATCTTCAGTGCAGTCAGTTAATCCAGATTACCATCCTGCCTTCAAATATTATTTCTGTCAGAGCCGCTCAGACCCCCATACACCGCGAGGGGTGCTGTCACTAGGAATCCCATTCAACAGCAGCCTATGGCCTGGTCGCCTCCTCGCAGTTTGCCGCAGCGGCTGGAAGGTGCTTTTCATGTACATAATCCAAACTGCAGGCACCAGGATAACAAAAGCGAACATGTTTTGCCGGCAGATTTCGACATTTTAAGTTAATTTAGGTGTTAAACTGTTTCAGAGAAGTGATCATAGCGCTCTGCATTATCAGTGCTACCTGTCTCCCTGCCAGCAGCTGCTCCTGCTGCTCTAGACGCGCTGTAGACAGACTGCGCGTTCATGTGTTTTGAAGGCGTGGTTTCAAGGGGTTAGAAGGGAGAGGCATGGTTGTGTATCTTCAAAAATATAGCTTGCTGGAACAGTTTTCCCAAGATCTCCTACTGCATCTTTAAGCTTTGGGTCAAAATTACAAGACTTATATTTCAAAGTGTCAAGGGAAAGTTTTCATGTCCAAAAGGAAAGAGCTGTACCTACTCTTAAGCATGGTGGTGGCTACATCAAGCAGTGGGATTGTTATTCCACCGATGTTACTTGCATAGAAGGTATGATAAAGGCATAGTACATAAAAATCAAGACTTGTTTTAAACAGAAATGGAGTTTCCAACCTCAATCAAAAAGCCATGAAAGGAAACCAAAATAGCTGTTAAATATTCCGCTAAGATTATGCTAGCCACATTCACTAAAAATGCAAAATGGTTTTAGTAGATGTACACATCTGAGCACAGCTGGGGTTTTCTTTTCTCCTGTCTAATAGGTATTTTTAAATGCATTGGGTTGCTCTTGAGAGCAGGGCTAACTGTTGAAGATCTCTTCTTCCTGATGACTCACCGACCCAGAGGCCAGTGCCTCTTTCCTCTACATATTAGTATCTTTATGCACAATTACCGGTATTTTCTCTGCAGTTGCTCTTTAACATTTGCAGCATAATTCAGGTCATGCATTGACATAAACACAAAGCTACTTGATACTTACTTGTCAGGGGATTAGGTGCAGCAGTAACAGAACACTGAACATTCATCTAAGTGCTAAAGAAATATTTTCGTCATTGTGACGAAATTAATATTGGTTTGAAGAGACAATACAGTCATATTGGTTAAAAGTTTCTGTCAATGAAAACCAGTTGTTTTCATTGAGTCAGTGACTCACACTACATGCTCCTGCTGGATGAGCTTGCATCTTTTCATTGAGTGTTCAGTAATCCCTCACACTGAATCTGCATGTAGCGACAGTGGAGAGGAAAATTCCCTTTTAACAGAAAGAAGCCTCCAGCAGAATCCAGCTAAGTGTGAGCAGCCATTTGCCAAGGCTGACTGGGGTTCAAGCAGATAGAAGCAGACATACAGAAAGAAGCAGAAATTCAAAAAGCAGAGGTAAACCAGCTCCACAAGGGGCCCCGTTCAGGAAACAAACAGCCAAGTAGAAGAGCCCTGAGCCAGCTCCCATGTCAGAGGATGAAAATAGCACATACAGTTATAGTCATAATCAGAAAAAAAGTACAACACTGAAAAACAGGGCAAGCTCCAACATCTAGAAACAGAGAGGTTAAAGCTAATATTAGATCATTTTGCCCCAAAACAATCCCAGATTAGTTTTGTGAGCTTTGCTTCTGCTATCTTCTGCTCTTCCTGTCTAACTTTCTTTGACCTTTTATTGATGGTGTCCATCTTCCTTCCCAACATTATATTTACCCTGCTCCTCTGTGCTCATCTTTCCGTCTCTCATGCAGGGTTTGGTCTGTCTTAATGACTCAATGAGGGACAACTCTACAAACATTTCTTCACATTAGCATCTGGGTACCGGGGCCAGGGATTGTGTTATGCTGAGCATTAGCCAGCGTGCTGCTGCTTTAATTACGTTTGCTCAGCACTAGCACTGCTAATAGCTAACTCCCTCCCACATTTCCTCCTTGAAGAAGGGCAAGTGCAACACGTTTCAAATGGTAGCTGCCACTGGCTAAGTAGCTGGCCATCAATGTGCTACAATTTGCTCTTCTCTCTCTTACAGGTCTTTTTCTAGTCTTGCATTTCTAGCTTACAGGTCATTAAGAAAACATCAAACAATTAGCTGTTTGAATTAGAACATCACTTTTTAAATTGCCCTATTGGCTTTAGAGTAATTTGACTCTAATTCAGAGAATTGTTTTAATTCAGCCATATGGAGACTTTTTTCAGCCTAAAATCCAACCAAACAGGTTGGAATTTTCAGTAGTAATGCAGATGTGTGGGCAGAAGACGCAACATTTAAACTATTAACCATTTTGTTAGATTTGATTTATTTGTAATAAAACAAACTAAACCAAATGGCTTATAGGGTCAACTATAGTAAGGTGTTGCAGATCTTTTAACATAACTATAGTTCCTCTGAGACTAGGCTTGTCAATAAACATTAATCAAACCATGGTTTGATTAGGTTTTTTTGTTTAGAAATATGCCAGAAAGTTCTTCCAAAAGTATTTAGGATTATAGAAATGGGATTTTTTATTGTATCTTTTGAGGGGAGGTTACAATCCAATATTGATATTTGTCCAATATCAGGCAAAAACTTGATATTGGATAATATCGTCAACTAAAATCTGCGACGTTGGCATGCTGATAAAAACACAATGGTTCTGTGTAAAGTTCTGTGACCCATTGATTAATTATCAAGGGATCAGTTGTTCTCATCTCTATGTTGTAGACAGTTTTGTTCGTTTGAGTAAAATCACTTGATTAAACATTTTCTTTTTACCATTCACTCCACAAAATAAGTATTGAAATCATACGATTCATGCCGATATTATAATGGGTCAATATAGGCATCATTCTTTTCCCAAAGTTATGATGTCAATATCATAATGGAAATCATCGGAAATTAAAAAAATTGTATCAGGATATCCCTACTTTTCGGTCAGCAGACCTCAGACCTGTGCCATAGTAGACATTTTTGCCCCCTCTCTATTTCTTACTATTGAATTTTTGATAGTTTAGCCACTCTTGTTAACATTCTCTAGAGCTGGGTTTGTTTGACGCATCCAGTTGGTCAGCGAATGCAAATGTGACTTTTGCGCAGTTGCTGTGGAAAGCAACATGACACCTCCTACTGTGGCAGGTTTGCAAATATAAACATCATTACAGTCAGCAAATTGTCTAAAACTCCTGAAATTTTTTGTCATAGATGACAAGATGAGGCTTTCAAAATCTAGGAAACAGATGTTTTTTTTTACTTCTGGTTGTTTGGTGGTGCTTTAAGCTAGCAGTCTTTGGGGTATACACCCCCCAGAGTCGTCCAGAATAATGGGTACAAGGGAGAATATCCAAATGGAAATTAACAACTGCAAATATTCTTGTATGAACATCTCATTTCTGTGCAGATTGTATGTGCATCAAGCTAAACTGAGGCTCAGTGCTCCATGTTTTCTCCATTTGTGGATGTTTTTTTTTTATTATTGTGGTTGTTTTGAGCCATTAAAAATGGCTTTTTAAGCTTCTTCAGACCAATGAATACCAATGGCTTGACTTGTGCACACTGCACTGATATAAAGATACTTTGTGTTGTTATAAAGGTACAATTTACATAGTCGTAGGGTCGTGCTTTGGGGCACAGTAGATAGCGCACACAACCCATGTTCGGAGGCCCTATTGCTCGATGCGGCCGACCAGGGTTCAAATCCGACCTCTGGTCCTTGGCCACATTTCTCTCCCCCTCATTTTGATAGCAATAATTGTCACTGCATATGGCTTATGAAATGTAACCACAAATTTGAGTTTTTTGTTCTTTTGTTTATCTGATGCCTCGATGGATAAAAAAGAAACGGTACAAACCTTTTTTACCCTTATCATTGCAGATTTTATTACCTGCTGCACAGTACCGAACTGATTACTGTGAATAAATATGGCTGTAAAGCTAAAACATCTTTTTTTAGTGAGGCGTTACTTCAAGGTTTTAACATTTTGTCTCATTGTTTCAGATTATTAACAGTAGAAAGTTAAATTCATTGTGCTCACTTTTGGGAATTTTAGTATTCAGGATCTGTTCAGGCAAAGAAAATATTTCCAATGTGTTGCACCATCTCAGCAGTCAGGCATTGTTATTCTGATTGCTTTTTTATGGCTCCACTCTTTATTCCTGCCTGTTTAGGCTTGTTTTTATTTTAGTTCCCCTCAATGCTGCGGACAGTTACCCCAGTATATGGGTGGAAATCACTGAAATGTTTCATCTCTCACTGTTTCATCTCCTCTTCTAGCTGCGGCAGATTTACACAAATTCACTTGCTCCTCTCTGATTCTGTAAGTTTTCCCTCATCCTTAGACAAACGTTGTAGTTTAGCAGCCTGCTAACGATGGTTGGCATTGCAATGAACTTGTATGGAAGTAAATATGTGCCATCAGAATTTGAATAAAAAATACCTCTGAAATTTGAATGTTGTATATCAGTGCTTACTTTTTCAGTATTAAAATAAATTCAGAATATATTTTTAACCTAAAAAAAATTAAATGTTATTATTTGTACATTAAAAAAAAAATTCAGTGTAATTTTTTTTTACATGGTTGCAATTTTCAATTATTAAAAAAATTCACATTCCTATTTCAAAGTGATCAAATTTTCAATATACATATTTTTCACAGTTTAAATTTTCAGTGTTAAAAAATTCAGCATATAAAAAATTCAACTTTTCAAAATTCAAATGCAATATTTTCGTTGTCCTCCAATTCAACTTGCTCAAATTCACTGTCTCAAATTCAGCGTCTAAAAATTCGCTGTAAAAATGGCCAAGGTTACTTCAGGTCACAGACATTAGCAATGGATGTCCGATTCCAACATCCACCTAATCACGTGACACAACCGTTATATTGAAGAAGTACCAGTATCACCCAGGCTGGCGACCATGGAGGCGAACTCAAACCCAACGGTGAGTTTAATGCTTTCATATTTCTGTAGTATATTTTATTTTGCATATGAAGTTTGATACATTATCTTAAAGCCTGATTTAAAACACTGGTTTGGGCCGTCTTACACCGTGTAGTGCCGGCATATTACTTCTCGCTACCTCCGAGCACCCCCCCCACACACACACACACACACGCACACACGTTTTATTTCAAAAAGAAATACCACTTTTCCAGGCAGTCTTAGTAAAGTCGTAATTTTTCAGGAGATGCTACCGCTAATGTAGTAAGCTAATATGGCTGTCTTGTGTGCTTCAAAGAGGGGCTGTGAACAGTTCCGACCCCACTCTGATCAGCTACTGTATTGTTAGCTCGGAGGTAGCGAGAAGTAATATGCCGGCACTACACGGTGTAAGATTAACAACGGCCCAAACCAGTGTTTTAAATCAGGCTTTAAGATAACGTATCAAACTTCATGCGCAAAATAAAATATACTACAGAAATATGAAAGCATTAAACTCACCGTTGGGTTTGAGTTCGCCTCCATGGTCGCCAGCCTGGGTGATACTGGTACTTCTTCAATATAACGGTTGTGTCACGTGATTAGGTGATGTTGGAATCGGACATCCATTGCTAATGTCTGTGACCTGAAGTAACCTTGGCCATTTTTACAGCGAATTTTTAGACGCTGAATTTGAGACAGTGAATTTGAGCAAGTTGAATTGGAGGACAACGAAAATATTGCATTTGAATTTTGAAAAGTTGAATTTTTATATGCTGAATTTTTTAACACTGAAAATTTAAACTGTGAAAAATATGTATATTGAAAATTTGATCACTTTGAAATAGGAATGTGAATTTTTTTAATAACTGAAAATTGCAACCATGTAAAAAAAATTACACTGAATTTTTTTTTTATGTACAAATACAGTAATGACATTGAATTTTTTTTAGGTTAAAAATATATTCTGAATTTATTTTAATACTGAAAAAGTAAGCACTAATATACAACATTCAAATTTCAGAGGTATTTTTTATTCAAATTCTGATGGCACATATTTACTTCCATAACTTGCCACAATTGATTCTAGATGCTTTTAGGTCCCCTTTTCCCACATCTCCCTGCATTGCATTTAACCCTGCAGCATCATGCAGCTCTATACAGTGCGGTGTGTTTATTAGAGAGGCAGACAAGTTTTAAGTGTTTGCAGAAAAATGCAGTCAAACAAACTGAACTGATGTGGTGATACTTGATTCAAATAATCATTACAATGTGGTTCGCCTCGTCTGTTCTAGCTTTGCCTCATCTGTTCCCATTTGGTTGTGACACCATCCTGCAGAGAAATATGAGCTTTGCTGCTGCCATCAACACCTTTCTTTAAAGATGTTGGAGATCGGCCCGTTTTTCCAGTTGTGTCCTGTTTCTCTGACTGTGACTGACTGCATGTCCTCTCTTCATCCTCAAACATGGGAGCTGGCTCAGAGCTCATCTGCCTGGCTGTGTGTTTCCTGGACGGGGCCGCCTTTTACAGTTCCTTTTTGTATCTCTGCTTCTGTCTCCTTGAACCCCAGTCGTCCTCGGCAGATGGCCGCTCACACTGAGCCTGGTTCTGCTGGAGGTTTCTTCGTGTTGAAAGGGAGTTTTTCCTCTCCACTGTCGCTACAAGCATGCTTATTCTGAGGGATTGCATTCACGTCAATGAGTCGATGCAATCAACTGGTTTTCCTTAGATAGAAAACTTTGAATCAATTTGACTGCATGATCTGGTGAACTATAAAGTGCCTTGAGATGACGTGCAGTGATTTTGTGCTATATAAATAAACTGAATTGAATTTAATTGGTTTAGTGTCAAATTGTCACTATTTTTAGAATGAATCCTATAATAAACTCTTTGTGTTTCTGGCTGCTAATTGCTGCACGTAATGCGGTTAATATGGGATTGGATATGTGGTCGTTTCTATGCAACCATTGCAACAGCACCACCCACAAAAGCAGTGAATGAAGAACCAATTGAAAGAAAAAAAGTGTTTCTGAAATAAAAAGATGGAAAATGATACTGGGAGAAAAAAATATCATGAAGATAAAACCTAAAATAGAAACCCAGGAGTAAAAAATATGCTACTTCCATCCAAATACTCGAACTGGATAAGAGTTGGGGTCCAAATGTAGTGAACTGGTGTCACATTAAATAGTGTTGGCTACAGATCGTATTGATATAAACATTAAAATTATACTTATTACCACTGAAACAGACGGTTAGTATTTCGGGAGTGAGGACTCATGTTAAGGAAGAAGAAGCAAGGAGGAAGATCCACTTTGTTCCAGGTTAATTAAAAGATGATCTTGTCTTGAAGATGGCGTTGCATAGCTGTCAAATTCAGTGAGGAGATAGTAGTCAAAGAATTGCCTTAGGGAGTATTCCAGCAGAGCGCGTGAACTGAAGAATAACATCTCACTGATGCATTGATGTGTCTGTGAGCAGGAGGAAGTGTTTTGTTATAAAGACAGAGGGAGATTTCCAAAGTGTTCGGCTGTGGCACAGTCACACTCATCCTGCGAAGCAAGGAGCTGAATGACAAATTTGTTAGACTTAATCGACTTTCAGGCCATGTTTTAGGTAAAAATCTGAAACTTTTTTTCTTTTTCTTTTCTTTAAAGTGTGTTAAAAACCAATGGGTTTCAACACTGTTTGCTATCAGAGCATAATTTCTTGGTCTTACATGTGTTCCCACTGCTGGATCTAAAACTGGGCGTTTTACATCAACTCTATGACCTGATGCTGTAAACTGTGATCCTGGATGACATTATTTAATAGATTATGCCAACAATTCACCCAGGAGGTTTTAAAAACACCCAAAATAGTAAGAAGTACTGCAGGCCTCCGTGTTTAGAAAAGAGCTTTAGGTCCACGTTGTGGTAAAAACCAAAGTCTTTGATTGTTATCAGAAAATATTCTGTTTTACGACACAGCAGGACAGTGATCCAATAAAAACATGTTTTAGAGTGGCCTAGTCTAGATGATTGGCTAAGATGATGGAAATAATGTTAAATTGGAATTAGTTTAGTTGAATAAGAAATATACTTTCTTTTAACGTTTTGTTAATTTTTGAAAAATATGCTCTCCAAAGATGGAAAAAAGGTGAACAAACTTTATCTAAAATATTCTGAGAGTACTCTGGAGTTTTATTATTTCTTTTCAATCTTTTTAGACAAATTGCATTCGCTTCAAATTTCATTATACAGATCAAAATTTCTACAATTCAAGCCCAAAACAAAGATAAAAATGCTGTTGGTAACATCCAAGCAGACGAATAGAAATGCATCTTTGCACCTTAATCCAGAGGAAAGCCCGCCTCCAGAAGACAAGATAAAGTGATTTGTAAAACACAAGTTTTTTGAATGTAACTCATTGAACTTCACCTGAAAAAAAGAAATAAAAGAAAATATTTATGATTTAAAACCTCAGAAATTAAATATTTAATATTTAATAATAATAATTCATACAGAAACCAGGTCTTCATTTTTTTTTTTTTTTTTTTTTACTTTTGGAGACAGACAAACATACAGTAAATCCAGATGGCTAAGTAAATCTACAACAAACATAAATTCAAAGATGTGATGATGATTTTAAGAATTTTAAGTTGGAAATTCCTGCTGCTTGAGACGATCAGTGGCTTAATGAGGGGTTTAAGGGTACAAGGATTGACTTTGTTTTGGCATAGTATGATTGCAGTTTCAGGCTTGGTTTAGGTTTGGACTTGATCATTATTTCCCAGGACGGAGACTTCGATCCTCTGCTGGAAAACATTAAGAACCGCGTCCCAGTTGTGAACCCGTCCTACAGCCCTAACTCACACTGAATGGAGGAGATTTCATTTGAAGTTGATGTGATCCCCTCCTTCTCCTTCCTTTTGCTGCTTTCTTGTCTCTTAACAGTCGCTCCCTCCGCCAAGGGGTCAAGCTGGAAGTGCTGACAGATTTGATACAGCCGTGCTGACATGCTGTGGCCAAAGGCACAAACCGAGCACTGATTCTCCTTCTCCTCACGTTCTCTCCTCCTCCTGAATGTCGCTGCATTGTCTCTTCAGCTCCACCTGTTTTCCATGCAGCGTCTCCTTGCATGTGTAGGTTTGCGCTGGGAGGTTTCAGACGGGTTCTATTACACTAATTGAAGACAGAGGATGTGCAGATGGGGCCTTGATTGCCGCTTTTTCTTTTCCAGTTCGTTTGAATCTCTCTCTTCTCTTTTTCACTCAGTATTAACACACTGACACTAAGCAGCGCTAGTTTTCTGTCCTGTTTTCTGTCAACACACCATAGGAGTGTGGGGACCCAGAGACCAGGGTTTGAGCTGTAACAAACTCCTAACTATCCTTCTATTAGGAAGTGATTTCATTATCTCGGCCCACAATGGCTGAATCTGCTGCATTTTTCCTCTCGCTGCTCTAATCCTCTTTGTTTTGCACAGCCTTTCTGAAGTCACATGCTCTTGTATCTGATAAGTTTATAATGACTGCTAATGAGCCATGGTTTATTCCTAGCTAATCAGCTGCGTATCGCACGGGTAAGGGATTGATGGTAAAACAAAGTCTAGTTTTTCATTGTGAACAAGATTGGAGGGCTCTTACTACACAGAAAAGTATGAAAACATTTTTAGTTTGATCAAAGGAAAAGATAATCAGCTAATCTTTATCTCAAAAAGGCAAAGAAAAAGGACAAAAATGAACTGATAAAGCAAATATATTTTCCCATATAGATGTATAGATATATATATAGATATAGCTATTGGTTAAATTAGTTTTTTTTCACCCATAACATTCACATTCTATTATTTGCAAAATTTATGTTTCTCTATCACCAGTTTGGGGCCAGATATAGAAGGATTCCTTAAAATTTGCTGACGTTCTTAGATTATAAAATTATGTGATGGATTTGTAAACCTCTTTTCAGTTTGCTTTCACACCCACCACCACTATTCGTGGAGGTAGTTAAACGAAAATTAAGACCACCTTCTTTAGAGGAAGGTGGATTAAGTAGAAGAAAATTAAAGCAGAAATAATTCATGCTTTTTCGCTCCTTTTTCACCTGTAAAATCTCTGAATTTTTGGTGTTATTTAGTGGAGAAACTCTATTCTTTACGTTTCAATGACCAAAAAAAAAAAAACAAATCTGCATCACTGAAGCAGTATGACCTTACAATAAGGCTACCCTTTTAGGTGGCTAATAATTAGGTTATAGATATGTTATTAATAAACATTCATTCATAAATGTTTATTATATATTCATCTTTTTAAAAATATGCAATCAAAAGCTTGTTGTTTAAACTACTCAGCCATCTATGATTCTACAGTGATACCAGATCAACTAATGCTACTATTCCACACAGACTAAGGCCCCGTCCACACGAAGTCAAAACGAACACGAAACGCTAATATTTTCCAGAACGTTTTTCGTAAAGACGGATTGTTTTGTTTCTCCAATATAAGAGTCCGAACATTCTTTCGAATGAACCAGTTTTTGTCTTTGTTGTTGAGTTTTAAATTGACTGGTATGTCGTGTTTTGAGAAAACTCAAGTATGTCTGAAACTACTTACAGATAAGACACTATAATATTTTTGTCTCTGTTTTCTCTACTGTTAGATGAAGCGTTGTTCTTCCTGCTAGCTTGACTGAAAAATATGGCCAATTTGGATATCTACATGATTAAAGTAATTTCCTAAAATGTTTTATTTTCTTTTTTCATTTCTCTTCTGCAGCTGAGATCATGTTGTTAGCTGGTTAATGAGCTATTATTACAGAAGATTTGTGTTCCATTCAGTGGCAGTTCAAGAGTTCTAGACACAATTTGCCAGGGTAGGACCAGTGTGGTCAACTCAATATCTGTGTCTATTGAGGTGATGTGGTTGGTGAATGCCTCAATGTCTTGGTTTTGGATTTTGACCCAAATGTCATCAACACATGTGAGTGCTTTGATCTCTACCTCCTCCATGTTGATATTCGCCATAATGGATGAAAGTTGGGCCCACACAACAAAGCCATGTCTCCTTTGGTAAAAGTTGTCATTGCATTTAAATTATAGGAAATTTAAAGGATGAAAAATAGTACAGATTTTAGAAACTTACAATTTAAATATATACAATGTTGAACAACCAGATCTCAGTCCAACATCTAAATAATGAGTTTCACTTTTATGTTAATTAGGGCTCAAACAATCAGATTAATTGTGATACAGAGCAACCCACATAGAGCAGTAAATATGCCAAAATTGTGAAAAAAGATATTAATATTTTTCATTTAAGATTTAAAAAATGTTTTAATCTGTCTTTATGTTCTATCCACAACTCCTAAAGTCCAAAAGTTTTAGTTTCATCTGGTTTAATTTCGCAAGAAGTCTTCTTTTAGGAACCTTTGTCTATCCGATTGTAAACCAATTAATAAAAAAAATAACAAACAGATTAATCAATTTGCAAAATAATTGTTAGTTGCAGCCCTGATCTCAATTTAAATTGGGGTTTCAGTGCCAAAAAGCAAAAAAGGCACAATTTCAGTTAATGAAACCCTCAAAAATTGTGTTTTAGTTCGCGAACATCTCTGAACTGAATGATAAAATTATGATTTTTTCCAATTTAAACCTTTGTCTTACAGACAACCACATTGTCCCGATTTCTTTATATTAATCCCAAAAGTAAGGTGAAAATCTGTAGTAGTGATGTCACGAAATGTAAAGAAAAAGAAAAAAAAAAAAAAGTACTCTTGTAAGGAAAAGTTGTTTACACAACCAAAAACTGAATAAGGCATTAACTTGAGGAAAAGCAAAACTTAACTGCAGTTAAAAGCAACTGTAATCTTCCTATCGCACATATGTGCAACCTATCCCGCCTGGACAAGTTGATGGATATGCATCTGCTTTGCAGCCATAATTCTGATTTATTTGTGCTTGCATCAACCTGCTTCCAGGCATATCTGTGTCCTGAGTGACACTAAAGTGACAGGAAATCCTGCAGACTGAATCTAGCGAATGTGCACCCGGGGGGGGGATACAAAATCTGTGAACTCTCCCATCATCAGCACATCCTGCCTTGTCTCCACGAGCGCGCACATGCATACGCACCCTTCCACAGCCCATGCGCTGCCACACTCCGTCTCTCCATCTCATACACCTTTAATGGTTTATGGAGAACATCACTGATCTCTGACCTGAATTTTAACACCTGTATTACGCAGGTGAGGTGAGAAGAGGGGAGGATTTATGCAAAACTCTGTGCATAAACAAAGGCATGCTATGTGCAAATATATAAAAAATAAAAAACCTCATGCAAACACTGCAGGAAAAAACTAAACAAACAAAAAACATTTTTGGTTGCAGATATTAGCCGTACGTTAATAAACCCAAACTTTGAGAACAGACAGATTAGGAAGGCAAACAATTCAGTTGAGACGTGTTACAATAATAAGGGCAAAGTGACAGTTTTTGGGGTTTTTTTTTTATACTTCTCCTCTCCTGCTGGGAAGAATCTGGTGAGTTCTGCTAATTAGCAAACAGCAGGGGCTCGATGACACATCTAGGCGTTGCTGCTGATGATAAAGATGCATCTTTACTGGGGAAAGTTTCCAGAACGTCAACACATTGAAATCTGGAGATACATCAGCCAATCCCTCCGACATGCTTAAAGCTTTCAACACAACTGCCGAGAGGTGACTGAAGGAATTAGAAGAAATACATGTTTACTTTTTCTTTTTTCTCCTGCTTGGCTTGAGCTGACATTTGGCTCTTTTTCTCATTAAAAGAAGGCAGCCTTTGTAGCAAATATCATTATCCATACATGCATCTTCCAGTAAGAACAATGACAAGCTCGTGTGAGCTGTTTGCATAAAGCAGCTTTGATTTGCTTTGCATCAGTTAGAACGACAGATATCCTGCACAACATCTACAAGATAAGCTTAGATTCATTTTGCGGGTTTAACCAGCATGTTTGCGATATGCACGGATCTGAGCAGGATTTCCTTTGTTTTCTCTTTCAACACAGAAACTGGGCCTGTTTCTATGAGCGTCACTATTAGGAGAGAATGAGATGAGATAATGAGTCAGAACTTGGAGAGAACATGCAGCCCGTGCAACTGCAGATCACTTTCAGCAAATGAGGTTCTCGAAAGACCACCAAAATAAAGCTGCTGCTTGTACATTCCTGAATTCAATTTGCATTTGCACGTGCTGCAAACAGTCAGGCGACGCCTCAGCTCCTGTAATTATCTCCATGCTGGAGGATGGAAATATAGCTGGTCTGTGGGGATGACACAGTGGCTGATGACTGAATTAATACACATTAATTTTTCATCAGCATAATAGGACTCTAATCGACGAGCATAGAAAACTGGCTAGAGTCAAATGTTCTTAAAAAAATCCTACCCAAAAAAGCCAGACATGGTGCCTTGAAAAGTATTTACACCCCATGAGCCTTTCCCAAATTTTAAACACAAACCTACTGTATTTCTGCAACAGAGCCTCAGAGATAACGGTATAGTTTGGAAATGCAAGGGCAGTGTTTTAGCAAAAGCTCAGGCTGAGCTGGATTTGGTGCAAGCAAAGAATGAGAAGGCCATGATACAGAAACAGGTCTAGATGTTATTGACCTTTTAATTACTTGATGCATAATGAAAATGAAAGTGATTTACAAACTGCAACTTGATGCTATTACTGGTATCTTGTAAAATTAAAACCTTGTTGACTTTTTTTTGTTTGTTTGTTTGTTTCAATTGACCTCTATGTGAAAAACTACAACTAAAAGTATGATCTCATTCCAAAAGCGGAGAAAAATGGATGTCTTTCCTCTTCCTTGTTTTTTCTTGTTTGACAAACTAGCTCTGTGTGGAGTGAATATTGTTCTGTAATTGTGGATAGCAAAGAACACAATCTGAAAATTTACTTTGAAATTAATCTAATCAAAAAATGTATTTTTAAAAAACTGTTTAATCAAATAAAGATTTAGGAAGTAAGTTTGCTGTTTTCTCAAACTTTGTTGTTTTCAAATGTATTTTCCATACATTTGTTTTAATTTGCTAAAAAAAAAAATCATATATTTCTAATTTTCAGATTTTATTACATTTTATTCTGGGGGCAGCCTTTTCAGTTCTTCTTCATGGATGTTAGCAACACCATGAAGTTAGTTTGATGTGGTCTTAAAATGAAGAGAATGTGGTCTGGGAAACACAACTTGAAAATAGTGCACTTCGTAAAACTATCTGAAAAGCAGAGATGTGAAAATATTCAATCTGCAATTAAGAAGGAAATTAAGAAAAAAAAGAAAACATTGAAAATAATGTTGAAATATATATATATATTATATCTGAAAAAGACACAGTTACTCTCAAATCCATTTTTTGTAAATTAAATTTGGGTTTTTAAGTTTAATTCCGGAATGCATTTTTTTTTCCATTTACAAAATGTCTTGGTTTTTTTGCAAGCAAAAATAATGGAACACAATTAACTCCATTGAGCTGGGGACATCAAAAATGAGTCTGCAAATTTGCCTTTCCTGCTTTTGTTTGAACAGTATCAATGCCTAGCAACCATTGAGCATCTTGGAAGGCCATATTTTATTTCATTTTTTTAAGGTTTGCTTGCATAGCTACAGCAGATTCCTTCATCTCCTCCTCTGTCTCCGCCCACAGTAGGAAAAGAAAACTTGAGGTTTCTTCTTCTGACCTTTAAGATGATTAACCATTTGTCTTTATTTAACAGCTTTCTAGCTGGCCAAAACTTGAGGATAATTTACTTGATATGCTTAGGTGTTTTTTTCTATGGCAACTCCAATGCACCCTTTGGCCACCTTTTTGTTATAAGGCCACTATTTCTCCCTGTTTGGCAACAGTAAGACTGTGTTAAAAGTCAGATAAAATAAAAGGGAGCTCTAAGAGCTGTTTCACAAACAGTCCCCTACCAGAGAAGACAAAGTTGCAATTGTATTTTTAATCTGTGCACAGAGGAAGCTTTTGTAGTGAAGAAACAGAAAATATCTGTACAACATTTAGCATATTTGAAAGAGATTAGAGGTTCTGAGTGTCAACAGAATGAAATCCTACTCTTTTATCTAAAAGATTTAGTTTAATTTTAAAAGAGTGAGTCTTCCATAATCATCAAGATGACAAGTTCAGACGCACTCAGTTCGCTTAATTGTGTTGCATTACATTCATTTTGGAATAATATATGTTGCCAAGAACCAAATTGGTGTGTAACATGTCCTAGTCAAAGTCCACACTAAAATGGAATTGAACATTTTAGTTTAAAATCCATGCATGCAAACGGGGACATTCTAATCTGAAAGAGCTTTTTACTTTTTGGGACTGAAGAAAAAAGAAAACTCAGAGTATTGCAGTTATGAGAGGTGGCTTGTAGAGCACCCAATGCAGAAATTGTTTCTTGCAGATTTGATGATGAGGGTGGTGGCAACAATAGCATAAATCCAGAAATAAAGTGAATAACGTGGAACACAGGAACCAGGACAGAGAGTAATGCTTCAGGAGGGAATGATGAGAATCCATCAAACAGTAACTACATGCTATATGCCCCACAGAATGGAGTAATCTACTGCTTGGGAGCAGGTGTGAACAGAAGGATCTAGAAGGGTGCTAGGCGAAAGGAGAATGGCACAGCGGAGCAGCAGAGAGTAGTGAAAACGTGAACAGAACCAAAAAATTTAGAGAGATGATGACAGTAAATTTGGCTTTAACAGTGTTTACTCAAGGTCAGCTGAATGTAAATGCAACCATTATTATTATTATTTTTTTTTTTTACATCTTTAGGAGCAATAAATGTCCCAACGATGGCTCATCTCCATCCCATTCTAGTTATGCACTAATTCCAATACTTTAGCCAGGTGCTGTCTTGGTTTGTGCTTTAGCCTCAGAGTTGTAGGTTTACAAGCTAAGCTTCTATTGCTAACTTTATATTGCTTTGATATTTTGCCTATAGGACTTAGATATGTGGTTAAAAGCATGGATTTTATCCTTATTTTACTAAAAGCAGTGAAAGTGCTGCAACCCAAGAAGGGTTTTTTTTTTATTCTTATCTCTATGTTGTCTCCCTAATAAAGTAAAGCCTAAGCTGAACTGTTGCCTCACTGATATTTAACGACCTGAAAAGCTCTCCTTAGGGACCCTTGAAGAAGACTGTTGTATTTTTTAGATGACCTTCGACAGGCATCTCCTTTTAAGACCTTCTCAGACCCAAACAGACAGTATTTGGTATCATAGCAGAAAGTTTTCCCAGGTTTCAGACCACTGAAAGCTTTCACAGCCTGTATTGATCTCTGTATCGAGCATCCTTGATACCTTCCTCTCTGCAGCCGTGCACAAACTTTGGGGAACTGTCCCCCAGCACATAAAGAGGGACCTTGTGGAGTACAGATAGTGGCTGAGACGGTCATGGGGAGCCAGCGATAATGGCCATCTCCTGGTAGCCCAAAGAGCCGTGACGGGCCACCACTGCCTGCCACCAGCTCCCAGCCTCTGATAAGCACAGGGCATGCAGAGAGACACTTTGCAGGGCATCTATGTCTCCTGCAGCACATTCACACGCTCCTCATGCTGCACAGAGAGCTGGCTGAACTGTGCAGGCAGCGAGCTCGTCCTTGTTGAGCTGTCGATTCAGATGAATGTGTGCACCTGCTTGGAGCTGGGAATCAAACAGAAGCAAACCAAATAAAGGGAAGCAAGGGTCTTTATGTGTGGTGGAGGATGAGTGATTGCTTACTGGATGCCTAAACAGGATTATATTCCCACTAATTAATTGGATATATAGTTTTTACACCTAGATATCCCTGTCAGGTAAATTTTTAGAGCTGCATTCCTCATTTAAGCTGCATTTTCTCATCAGCATGGCATTTAGAACCCAGCCGTTCAGTCACATCTCCAGACTTAAGGACAATTATTATACATGCATCGTACCCTTCAAAAATCCAGCCCAGAAGTGATATTTTGTAAGATTATCAGAGGAAGTCAGAGAACAGCTCTGCGGTAGGATTGTTCTTCCATCCTAAGAGATTAGAAAATAACTTTCAGAGGTGAAAGTAAACAAATTTTCCAAATTTGATCCAATTCTGATACACTAATTTAGATATCTATAGATGCCGGTACATTTTTCCATACCAGAGCTCTGTTTACGGCAATGTTATTCTCATCATTAGAGGTTGTTTACTCCTCTCTGCAAGCTACTGTTTATTGGATCTGTGGGAAGAGCATTTGTTAGTTAATCAGAAGGTTGGGAGTTTGATTCTGTTTTCTCCACTGCCGAATGCTGATGCTTTGATTAACACTTAATCCCAGTATCCTACACATTGATGTCCGGATGTGTAAAAGAGAGAGAACTTTGAGACGCATGTTTGACCTGAAAAGTCCAGTAAAGGCCGCCATTACCACATTGTGACAAAATTTGAAGTATTTTCAGATGAAGAAACTTCAGATGAAACTAGGGCTGGGTGATACAGTATAACCTTAAAAACTATAATATTATGTGTTTTTCTACCAAATCTGATTAATCATTTTAAATTTCATAATAAAAATGACAAATGACATATACTGCTTTGAAAAATGAGCTTTTATTTCAATCATCCCATCTAGAAGGTGAACTTTATTTAAAAGGCAACTAAACTGAACCTGTGAAGCAAGCTTTTCAAATAACCATGTGAAAAATAGCAATACAAGTAACATAACAGACTAAATGTTTGCAAAAGCTAGTTAATACGTTATGAGAACAAAAATGATGAGCCAATGTTGGTTGGATGCAATCAGGATTTTCCTAACATTAAAGAAAATATTTGATTAAATCAATAGAATTGATTCATCACTCAGCCTAATTGGGTGGAGCTAATTGGGAATTTATTTAATTCAGGTTTGGTTGCAAAGCGATGATTCTGAAAGTTTTAGAACAGTAGATGTTTAGGCACTAAAATTAGAATATCAAAACTGGATCATATTGTACTGTAATTGATGGGACTATCACTGTTTTGCAAACTTCTACTCCTTTCCAAGCTTTTTGCAATTATTTTTGCATTATTAACATTGGAATTTTTCTTTTAAAAAGATTTCTAATAAAAGACTAGGACGAGATCCGAATACATTAAATCTGTAAGAGCATTTAAAACAAGGCAAAAGTGTGTCCACTGCGTTAGCATAGGGACCTTCCTTACATCCGTAACCGTTGCCTACAATACTGTTCTTATATATGTACTGTACTCTATGTTTTGGGTTTTATAATGGACAGCTTCAGCCATTCACTAAATTTGTGACTTTTTTTTGTAGTTCTTTTCCAGTCTTTTGTAGTCCCAATTTAATCAGCGTCATTCATGTGCATGCCATCCCACAAATGTCATCCGGATGGCAGAAGACTGCCCTGAATCAGCGTAGCAGTCTGTAGCTCCTTTCCTACCCTGGATAGAGCTCTAACTGTTGACCTTGTAAAAGGTGAAGGAACAGAAGCGATGAACAGCAGGGAGGAGCTGCAATTTTAGGCTTTCGGATCGAGTCACTATGTTGTCAGTGGGAAACATGCAATTCAAGCACATGTTACCCAAAGTATTTAGGAGGTGGAGCTCATATTTTTTTCATAAACCCAAAAAACAGACTTGGATAATGTGAAAGATCCACAAAGGCCTGCAACCAACCTCACATTCAGCTGAACAAAACAATGATTAACAGGAGCTACAGGTTGTTCGCCTGTACTAAGGTGAAAAACAATTCTTCTGTTGTATTTATCAAATTTAATTAAAAACATGTAAGGTGATGTGTCCAAGGCAAATATACTGGTATGGACTTTAAATATTCATACACAGATTCTGTCTCATGCTTCTTCTGTCTGTGGAAATTGTGGGTTTTACATTGATTTGTCCATTGCAGCCTTGAAATAACTTTACTCACTTGATCCAGAAAATAATTTTGCGTGTTGCCTGAGATCGATTATTTACTGATGAGCCCAAAAGCCTCAGGTAACACTGTCTCGTTGTTTAACTTTCCTGTTTGTTTGAGCTTTAAGACTAAGACTGGCATTTCCACATAGGAGAAGTGATTTTGCACGTTCTGCAGCTTCGATTAAGATGAGATGGTAACTGTGCAAAAGGGTTACAAAAAATCCAAACAAAGCTGCAGGAGTTTGCGGTTTCTGCCAGTTATGTTAAACATCAGGCCAGAATTTCATGACTTGTCAGTATGTTTGAACCACAGGTGTTAAAAATCAATGTTTATCAAATTTATTATGCTTTTTAATAAGTAGAAATATAAATCTTACATTTTAAAACATTGTTGTTGAAGTTAGAGTATCAACTTAAGCTTTTTTACTCAACTAAAACTATGAAAGTAGCATTTTAATACTACCTAAAGTATAAAAGTAAAAGTAATGCAGGAAAAAATGTTAAGAAAGATGCTATACTGCATTAAAGGAACATTCTTCTACCATTCTGGATGATAAATTCCTCATACTGAATTTTATTAGTTTTATGACTAATGGCAACAGTGTCAAATTTAACTTTATAATCTTGATTTACTATTTATTTTGGTATGTGGCAAACAACAATTGGTGCAGTACATATTTCAACCACCCAGAAATTGTCCGAATCAAACTACTTATTTTAAAGGTTTTTATTTAGTTTTTATACCATCAGGTCATAATGAAATTGGCCTAAATGAAAAAACAAAAAGTTAACAAGTCCATTTTTAAACTCTAAGGAGTAGAAACTAGAGATAATTGCAAAAAAAATGTAAGTTGTCGAAGTAAATAGTTGTCTAAAAAACAATTACTCAAGTAAAGTGTAGATAGCCAAAATTTCTACTTAAGAAAAGTAATGAAATATTTGAGAGAAAGCTTCTTATATCATGATGAAAAGGGCTAAATCTTTAATTCAACAATTTGAGTTTAATGTAAATGTAATGTATATGAAAGTCCTAAATAGAACAATTTTGGTGTTTTAATGCTACTTTTACACCACATGGATTGCGTCTAACTGCTGTTTTCATAGCAACCATCATGCATACATATTAAAATGTCATAATTTTTGATGCATTATGAAAAAATACAATTTTCTTCTCTTGTTCTGGAAACATTTCAGCCTTGAAACAGAAGGAGCGAATGAATTTTACGTCCAGAGTGGAGAGGTCTGATGATGGATAGCACTCTAGCTAATAGTGTGCTGGCATCTGGACAGAGCAACAGCAGGCCGCGGCTGAGACGAGCCGCTTCCTGAGAGGGCGAGTGTGGCCACCACATGAGCCATGGCTCTGTCAAGCACTGCCGGATCGTTCCCTCTACTCTAAATGGTAATATCTCCCTTGGGCAACACAGCATGGTGCTACATATGGAGCTACAACATGCTCTCCCAAAGGCTTGAGTCTGTGTGTGTGCGCGAGTAAACCTAAGACGGGGAGCAGCGAGTGTGGAAAGCAGCTGTGTCCCCTCCTTTCAGCTTGTGGTCACCTCACCCAATCGAACTGGATCTCACGCACTGTTGATCCAATCACCTTAGCCGTCACGCGCCATTGAGCCAATAAGTTTGTACGTTGCACCATGTCGAACTTTGGCACACCCCTGAATCTGGATTTTGTCCCGGTTTGGGCACCTAGGTGAGACGAGGCAACAAAGAATGAACAACTTGGATCTTTTTTTATTGACTGGAAATAATACTTTGGTGTTTCTACAACTTGTTTTACTAGACTCACACCTGTTCATCCCAGAGGCCTGTCATATTCGTCTGTATGCTCCGTTATCTATGTTAATGAGAAATTAACGAGACCCCATCGGATGTGAGAAAGACATTAGCATATTCACGGCATCAGGAGACCTGGTGACAATCACCTGCACACAATTACACAGACTATACTGACCAAATGAATCGTTCCTTTATTCTGGATAAGTTAATATGATTCCAACATTTGGCAGCCTTGTGGCAATGCTTTTTTTTATGAGAATGAACACACACAGTCAGCAAATGGAGTGCTGGCCAGAACATTAACATAAATCCTGTAAAACACTCAACTTAGACCTGATAAGTAATTCAAATCTTAATGTATTTTAGTTATGTTTGATCAGATTAAGCAAAAGGTTAGAAATTTCCCAGCCAATTTTGGTACCTGGATTTATGGTCAGGCTGTTTCTGTTAAAAACCAATATTACATCCTCAAATTATTCTGTTGTGTATCGCATTGATATCATGTTAGAAATATCTGTATTTTTTTTTTTTTATTACATGCTAATGACGGGAATTTTTAGTTGTAGATTATTATCACTAAGTAGTTTTAAATGGCTGTTGATCTAAATGTAGCCAAAGTGCCTGTTGATGCATATTTTACACGTAAATGGCCGTATTTAGAGGTCAGATGGCGACAGACATTTGCGTTTTAAGCTGTGTTTAAAATAGGGGTGGGCACATGCTGTTTAATAATATTGTGATAAATTTCTCATAATAAAATTTAGATTTATCATAAGAAAAATCTGTTAAAATTGAATTTGTATATGAACTGGAGAATTGTCAGAAATGTAATTTTTACTTTTCTCATTTGTATTTTTTCATTGGGGGGGTTGAAAACAAAGAGGAATGTGATCAAATGAAGTAACTGTGATGTTTAATGATGAAAATCAAAGTTCTTTATGTAACTGCAGTTTTAATGGGTAGGCTATATTTTTCCAGGGTAGTATTTGTGATTGTGGGGATGTGATTGCTGTGGCATGCAGTTACCTCAGAATTTTGGGTGGTCTCTAAATGGCTCCATCCCTCCACATTTAAATCAAGGAAATCAACTATCAATTTCAGATAATCAAAAAAGGATGACAGTTTAAATCCAATTTTAAAGTGATGTGGATTCCACAAAAAAGCTACTTCAACAAGATAATCTTAATTAAATTCGAATGCCATCAGTTGTACAACCCTGAAACATTTTTAGCACTATAACCTAAGCCTTATAAGTGCAATTTATTCTTCATTTTGTTATCCGTTATCCGAGTCTCCAAAACGTGCCTGAATATCCAAATCTGCAGAAAAGAAAAGAGGCTTTTCCACTGCCTATTTTAATTCAATCATGTGTCAGTATGTCGTCTTACAGCTCCCAGTAGGCTTTGATCTAGCAGATAATTCAGTAGACATATTTATCTGAGTGTAGAACAAAGTCTGAACCATTACATAAGAGAAGCTGTCAGAACTTAGTTTGTTTCAAACTTTGGAAGCCAAGAAAATAAAGAGATTGTTTGATTTCCAGAAATTTGCCCCCATTTATGTTCTAAAAGATCTCATATAATGAGATTCTTCTCTCTATAATGCATGCCCATCTCTTGCTGCATCTCTTTCTCCCAACAGATCAATGTTAAACAGAAACGTTGCAATCATGCACAGTTGATGTCTGGTTTTATTTCCCTTGACCACTAAGATAATGTGTGTGCGTCCTTATGTTTCAGTCATTATGCAGCTGACTCATTTAGTCAATTCTGAATTACCCACACACGTAGCTGCATCTCAGCACCAATAACTTAATAACGATGGCTTTTTTTTTTTTTTTTCAGCCCCACCGCTGTCGTCTATATTAGTTTCATATATTCATAGAGGTTGTTGAACTGCAAAGCCAATGAATTAAATGTAGAAGGGCCCACTCTCATTAATGACTCACGAAATCCAAAGGCACGACATGGTGTTATTAGTCAGCGGGGTGTGTTAGCATTTCAAAACAAGGTCAAACCCTCTTTTTGAGGTGAACGCCGGTCAGGAACATGTGATTTATGACTCAGCATTGCTCTGCAGGGGTCTGCAGGATGTGCTTCTCTTCCTGCCCCGGCCTGTAATGAATGTAATCTAGTAGGTGTTAATTTGGTAGCAGAGAGACCTAACTGCCTCTCCTCTTCACAGGCTGACAGCAAGAATTTACCATTTAAACAAGCTAATTAGCCCTCAACCGAGGCTTGAAATTCTAGGAAATGTACAAAGAGCGACAAGAAGGTGCCCATCAAAAGCTAATAATTCAAAAATAAATGACCAGAAATCATGAATGGGGATGACAAAGCTAATTAAAGCAGATCCTTTATTGTGGCGTGTGATTGAGAAGTGTTTGTGCCAGCCCACTTGCTTGTATCCAATGCAAATTTTATTGGTTTTTCTCCAAGAAACGCATGCTTACAAACCTGCATGTCAACAGTTTACCAGGATTTATGCCCACATTCAGCATCTAATTTAATCCACTTTGCATTTCAGAATTCTACAGCGACAAAAGCAGACACGTTTCTGCTGATTTTTTTTTTCATTTTTTTGTACTTTCATTCAACACAGATCCTTCAAAGAGAAAGGCTTCAAAGCACTATTTTAGCCCCTCTTTGAAAAACACTTAAAGCGGATTTCTACATCAATAAGGAAATTAATGGCCAACAGAGGGCAGCCCACATTAAATAAAAACAGCAGTTTTTTTATGATGAAATTGACGAACATAAATTATAAAGATTGGAAGGGAAATGACTAATTACAGACAAAAAAAAAAAAACATTTCCAAAAAATCCAAGTGAAGTAGATAATTGAATATTTGCAATTCTGTTTTACTTTTTATTGAAAACGTGCAGTTCATTATTTTTCTTAAAGCATAAAGGGCATATCTGTTGCTGCTTTCAAGCTGTAAGGCATGTAGGTGGAGGTGGAGACATCAGAGTATGAACCATTTTTTGAAGATTAATTAAATGTTATGTGTTTATGTAGAGGGAAATCACAGCAATTAAAAATTAGTTTCCTTCTGCCATATTAATCTATTATGTTGTCTATCTGAGGACACCTGGCTGATTGCAAGGGATTTAAAGCAATTCCTCCTACTG
>NW_015151886.1:57580-89056 GCF_000732505.1 Cyprinodon variegatus
GACTTTGGTAGACATCCGTAGAAAATAGACAGATGATTACATCAGGTCACTAAGTTTGTAGCAATCTCTTCTGGTTGAGAAAGTTTTGCTAGTGGAGTGTTGATTTGTCATGTCAGTAATTTCTAGCAATCTCTCTTGGTTAGCCATGTCTAGGCAGTTTATTACATCATGTTACTAGCTTTGCTGCAATCCCTCCTCCCGATCAGTCATGTAGCTACAGTGGATTGTCATTACATTGAATTGTTTACTTTGCAGAAATCCTTCACCCTGAGAAATCAGTTTCCAGTAGTCCCTGTCTTGCATGAGAACAAAGTTTATTTCATATCATCACTAAATATCATTGATCCATCCTTTAGACTTGAAATTGTTTTAGGTGTTCTGTTGATTGGATTAGCATAAAAATCAACTTCTGTGTAAAGACATTGGAAGTCTTGGTTTACAGTAGGGTTCAAATTTAAAGTTTCAAACTATAAACTGTTGGTTTGTTTGTTATTTTCTCATCACTGCAGCACTTAGAGCTTTCCAGGCTGGTGATCAGTTATTTCTTACAGCTGCAGGATGTCCACTTCCCCCTCCTTTATTCATCTCCAATTCTTTTTTTGAGAAAGGAAATGGTAGGTCTGGCTTTCCATCGCTGTGCCAACTGTGTGTCTGTGTGTGGCCATTACACAGCTGATTATGCCAGTGGGCCATCTGGTGCCTGCTTAGCACTGTCCAACAGGGAAGGACAGGGAGCGTAAGGTTGACCCTCTTTATAATTCACAGACAGCTAATGTCCCCAGCTCGCTCATTTGAGAGCTGTCTCTCTGTTGCAGACAGAGGCCAGGCATCACTCTTACTTGCAATTCCAGAAATACCTCGCTGCACCTACACACACACACTGTTCTACCTGAAAAGTATCCACATGCTCTGTGACACCGAACAGAAGCACCCACAGAGGACCTAATTGAGCCAGACCTGGGTTTACAAGGGTGCCTTCAGAGCAGACGGGCTCACTGTTAGGTCACTGCAGGTGGATGAGGTTCTGGCAGAGCCACAGGCTGACAGCTATGTCTTCGGGCATTGCTGCCCCAGCAGTGCTCCAAGTCCAGATGGTCATACTATGGGACTTATTAAAAGAAGTCAAAAAAGAGTATAATCTGATCAGGATATTTTCTCCATTTTAAAGTCCGCTTCTCTTCTATGCCTTTTTCCTCCATTTTGCCCCCGTTTACCACCGAGATGTCAGCTAGCACTTATATTTCCTTAGTTAACCTTTCACAATTACTTTAGTCAGATCCCAGGTGTCATTGTTGCAGAAGGTCAATTCTTACACATAAATTAGAGGCTCTCATGTGAGAAGCCTCGACTCAGGTATCTTTTTATCTTAGGACACTAAGAGGTTCTTTTGTATTTTAATGCAGTTAATAATTTAGTTCCTCTACCAGTTCTATCATTCTTGTTAACCTGATTAGAGATGGAATCTGCTGCTACATTCTTTGTAGTGTCTTGTTTTTTTCTTATTCAATAGCTTTAGCCATAATGATCAGATTGTATGTATGTATTTGTTTGTATGTTTTAAGTAGCTTTGTTTTTTCTTTGAAGCTGTTGATTTGCAAGGATTCATATACAATCCCTCTCCTACTTCTCATAGGTGGTGATATATCTATGCTGGTACAGATTCTCAGTCAGTCCAGCACATGTAAATCTTTAGTTAAAGGCAATTTAACTTCTTCTATTCTTGTTTCACCTTCTATCATCCTAAAGGCTTTTCGTGGTTTAATCATTGTTAAAAACAGGCCTGAAATATTTAATGGGGTTAACTATTTTAGCAATCGATTAATCATCAACTGGAGTAAATAGACTCTTGAACATATCTTCAGCTGAGAGAACAACACACTTAGAGCAGTAATTATACCAAAATTGTGGGAAAAAAACAACCCTCAAGTGGAAAAGTTTTAATTTCACCTGGTTTAATTTTGTAAAAAGTCTTTTTTAAGGAACCTTTGGCTATCCAATTATTAATCGATTAAATAATCAAAATATTAACTGATTTGCAAGATAATTGTTAGTTGCTGCCCTAGTTGAAAGTTACAGGTTTATAATAAGGTTAATCACACTAAGAGGGAGATGAAGGTCCTAATGTTTGAGCTATTGCTGAACAATGTGTGGGTTGTTTTGGCCACAAAACGCATGGTTCACTGAAGAAGAAAAGGATTTCATAGGATTTCTGTTTAAAAATGTAGAATTAGTGATTTTGAGCAAATCGACAAACAAACTTTGATTGATAAACAAATTAAGTAGAGTTTTTGCTGTTTAGATGGACTAATAGACTGGGTTATATATCCCAGACCTCCCATTCAAAATCCCTAAAAAAAGATGGAAAAGACAAAAAACTAAAATATATGAAAAAAAGGTAAAAATAAAATGCAAATTTCAAGTTAAGGCTTTAAGACAAATGTCTAAAACAAACATTTTACAGATTAACTGTGTAACAGTGGGTGACTTAAACTTAAAAAAGGGAATACAATATATGCAGATTTAACATTTCAACATCATTGTTATCCGTTATTTTTCATTGTTATATTCATGAAATATTCCCAGTAGTTGTTACCAAAGCAGGCATTCAGAGCTTCCTACATCAGATTAAACATTAACTAGTGAATCTGAAGAATCCCCCCAAGCACTTTTAATTTACTTCTCAAACTCTAGTAAGTTTTTTAGGACCCTTATTGTTTTTACAGCGGTCGACACGGTGTCCTGCTGAGCTAAAGGGTGTCGGTAGAAGAAGCTGCAGTTCTCTGGCCCACAGAGAAATAAATAAAGCACTAGACAATAGAGTCACTCTCTGTAGACTTCAGCCTCTGGGCAATGCTCCAGCCATACCGGCCAATTGCTCAAATGGAAATTAGAAGCGAGGAGAGAGATTGCGAATAGTACATTTACTCCAGTCAGGCTGTACAGATCGATGAGGCAGGTTTTCAAGGGAAAGGCAACTCGTTTGTGTCTCAGCTCGTATAGCTGGTATGTATAGACCCCTCATAACCTTGTAAAGGCCACAGTACTCTCCGGTCATGTATCCATAGTTGTCTGCTTTTTTTGTTTCCTGGCGATAACTCTTTATTTCCCTCTATTATCTACCTTAAAGTCGCTCTCAGCCAGACCCGGCTTGGCCTTGACTAACAGTCAAAGCCAGCCAGCAGAGGAGCTTCTCGCAAGTGGGCTGTCATAGAGCACCACACTCTTGAACAGGGACATAATTTCTTTTGTCCCCAGGCCAGAGCACAGATTCAGTCACCCAAGCGCAGAAGTAAACACAGAGCAGAGCCCAGTGAAGAGTTGAAGGAGCAACATGGCAGAAAATGCCATCAGTTTCAAACGTAATAGTAGGGCTTCCAGGATTTTAGGAAAACATCCTGTATGCAATTATACTGTTCAGTGTTGAGGTACAGATATGAACTGCAATCCATTAATACATGTTGATTTCATTCCCAGTATAATGAGTCATCTGTCCAACTACTAGAAGCAGAAAATAGTTTCTGTTAACGATTCCTCGATAAATAAACTTTACTTTTGATATTACCTTCTAAATTTTATAAGGTTGCATTAAAAAAACAAGCATAAACACATATATTATAGGCATAGAGAGCAGAAGTGCAGGATACTTATACAACCGGTTAATGGATTGCACTGTTGTTTGGACTAAGCATTCTGCATACAGGTACGAATAATTGGTGATTTTGTGCAGCTTTACATTGAAGTAATCCGTAAGAATTAAAGTCAAAGGCACATATGAGTTATATTATAAGGATTCAAAATAATTTTTTTAAGAAATAAACATAACAAAATGTTATAGGAAGCTCAGAAATAATGTGATGGCATTTCTTTCCTAGATGTAGTGAAGGGTTCTTCTTTTCTACAATACATTTCCTACATTTGATCAATCTAAAGTTTTATGATTCCATAAAAACTAAACTATAACTACTCATACACCATACAAACTTGGGTTAAAATGGCCCAAACAAATAGCTCTTTCATTTCCCAAAGCGTTGGTCCTGCAAGTAAAAGCAACAAATATCTATGTGATGAAAGTAAAGAAACACTCCTATTGTTAGGTTTTATTCCCGAACCATGACACTCCCATCTCCAGCTTTCACAGTTCTCATTCAGGAATCATGTTTTTAGTTTATGGTGAACATCTACTTAGTTCTGGCTCCTAATTTTAGGCCAATCTGTCAGAAGAAGACGATCTAAAAAGTCCTTTAAACTCATGGACTAAGGCTTTATATGCACGATGATGCTATACAGTATGCAATGGTTAGTAAGGCAAGGACAAGCTCTTTATAGCTTTATAGTATGTAGCATAACAAGTCCTTCAAAGTGCTTTACATAAATAAAATGCAGTAGAAAACACACAAAAAAGTACTTAAGTGGTTTAGTAGGAGAGAAATGTGTATATATGTATTTATGTATATGTGTGTGTGTGTGTGTGTGTGTGTGTGTGTATATATATATATATATATATATATATATATATATATATATATATATATATATATATACTGATTATTAAAGGAAATAATAATTAATGATTAAGATGATTAAACGCTTCTAAAAATGATGAATAGAATAATTATACAGGCAAAGGGAGTTGGACAACAAACTAATGTTTGAATGGCACAAACAAGTCATTCTTAAATAGATTTTTTGTTAAGAGTGAAATTTTGTCGTCCTTAATTTAAAGAAACGTTGGTTCATGTTAAAACGATAAATTTACCATATAATGTGTAGATCTCTATGCTTTTAGAGATACAAGGCCTTCTGTGACACTTTTAGGGTGTTGTGTATAACATTGATGGGTATATTACGCATTAAAGACATGAGCAATGATGGCAAGTAAAGCTTGCATTTTATATGCTTTCATTAACAAATGTCAAAATGTTGTTTAGCAATAGCAATAAACACAATACAATACAATAATAAGTTTGAAATGATGTGCACAGAGTCAAACTCAACAGAAAAATATTGGAAAAGGTCTTGCGCATGGAACATTTAGCCCAAATTTGGCAGAATGGACCTTTTACATACAAAAAGGGTAATAGTTTCACAATGCTTATGAATAGAGATCTGAAAATTTACACTGTTTTCCACAACATGAAGGACAAGCGTAGTAAGTGGAAGAGGTCGACTATAAAATATAAAAAAAGATTTAACATGAAAAAATTGTATTTTCTTTTTTTTACTTGTGTGGAAAAAAACGTTTTTTTTGGAAATGTTTGAAGTCACACAGCTCTAGTTTGTGTAAAACCTTCAGATCTGTACAAATATGTTCAGAAACTAGAAGGTCTAAGCTTTCAAATGATATATCACAAGCATGTGGGATTCAAAATATTAATTTACTGGCCAATGGCATTTTCAGTATGCAATATGTTTGTGCACAAGATATAAAAAGGTGGGTGTTATTATAGTGTAATTATTTTATAAAGAATGTGTTTCAAATACCTTGTCTGTCATAAAACGGCACAGATGGACTCAGTATTCAAGTTGAGACTGTCAGTAGGAAAGTTTAAAACGTTTATTAAAACAAAACGGAACTGAAGAGTGGGGTTGTGGAACGGCGACTTAAGGGGTGGGGCCCAACCCATCACTGACTCTGTAGTGAGAAACACAGGTAAGTGACCATGATCATCTGACAGGAGAGGATTATCAGAGTGAGTCACTTACCTGGTTCAACAGTTCAGTCCATTCTCTGCGTGGAAGGCAGGATCCACCCGATGGACTGCCGAAGGGGATCCCGGCGCAGAGCCATCCAGGGTGTCCTTGATCAATGCAGCTACCACAGAGAGCTGACGGGAGACTGATCCAGGTCAGAACCGGACAGTTATGAGATCTCAGGTGTCCTCAGCTCATTTAGGAGTTCAGATCCCTACAGAAACAGACAGAAACAGGGTTCCAGGAATCCACAGAGCCGGTTCAGAGTTCCAGAGAGTCCAGAAGCGTGCCCGGACAGACACGCACAAATGCAGACAGGCAGGCTCAGATGCAGACGGGTAGGCTCAATGGTTGAGGGAACAGACAAGACGTTGTAGAAGAATTTCTGCAAGACTTTAAACTGGTCTCCTCTTGGGGGATCAAAATACGAGACAAACACGAAACCTCTGAACCCACTGACACCCAGGAATGAAGACAGGACCTTAGAAATAAAGCAAACAACAAACAGAAAGCAAACAAACAATGATCTGGCACCAATTCCTCGGGCTAAACTGAATATAAAGCACAGACACAGCTAGAAAAGATGAGTGAAAATTAGGATAGGGGCAGAACTAGGCAGGTGAGTGAAATTAACAATTAAGATGAAGCTATCAGGCCAGATCACGAAATTGTCCCGCTAAATAAAAAATGCCTGTTTAGCTCGTTGGGGCACTTTGTGTCTCAATGTAAAAAAAAAAAAAAAAATAGGTCCAGCAAAAAAGAGAAGTAAAAAAAAAAAGGGGTTAACTTTAAAAATAGGTCAGCTGTGATGTTCTGCCAAATGGACCAAGTGGTTCAAACCATTGGGTCAGTGTTGAAACTGGGTCAGTTGCATTAGTGTGAAGGTTAAAAGTGAAGACTGTGACAGAAGAAATGGTTTCGATTTGAGTTGTAAGAGCTTTATAAAGTATATTGTCCTCTCATTTTTACAGTAAAAGCAGAACCGTTTGTCAACAAATGCCAGTGGCTAGCTTTCTTTTAAAATAGCTTCTGCTCAGTAGGAGCAGAGTTGCTCTCTGAACTTGTAAGAGGCTCTAATGTCCTTCACTTCCACATAGAGCTTCAGGTTGTGGCTCTGTTTTCAGTGCTGTGTTTATCTGGAAAGAAGAGCAAAGGAAAGATGGTTGATTTGTGTTTGAGTTCACCTCAGACAACCACCGCCACATACCCCCCAGTGTTTACCACAGATCTTTACTTCAACAGCAGATCGGATCAGTCGAGACGAGACACGGTGACGTCAGGCCATCAGGGACAGAAAGGAGACGACGCAATAATACTCCGCTTTCCCAACCGTTTGCCATGCATACATCATTCCCGTAGCGGCGCAGATAACCTTCTGCCTCTGTTATCTTCACAAGTCACGAGTAGAGCCCGGTGTTTACAGCCCCTCTCATCCCCACATCACAGGAGAGTGGGAAAAGACTCCCCCTTCCAATAAATTCTTCCTATCAGACCAAGGCACGAGTCGCAGTAGCTGGATCAGATTTACTGGTGCCACTAGGCTCTAATGAATAACCCCCCCTCCCGCCTCTGCACGTCCGCCGGGCCTCGGCAGTGAGCCTTTCCAATCGGCTGCTCGGCTCACTGCAGAGCTATTGATAACGAGCCCTGGGGGAGGAGAGGAGGGAGGGAGGGAGTTTGCCAGTGAGCTCAGCGAGGGCCGTAATGAAGGAGCCCAGGACTCTGCAGAGAAAACAGCTGGCGTAATGAGAGGAGCGCAGGGGGTCACCCGGGTTGCAGAGGTCAGTGTGGCAGGCGGTGCTGCTCCTTACCTCCGAGACAGTTTGGAGGAATTGTTAGGGGAAGGTTTTGTCAAGGGAGGCGACATGGTGCTGGAGACCAGGCTAGCTCCAGTCGATATGCTGAAACATCCAGGTTCAGGTATCTAAGATCAAATACAGCTGTGGTTTCGCCTTATTTGTCTTATTGGATCCGAGGGGAGGTTTGAAACTCTTGGACCATTTGTTAAATGTTTTAGCAGATGAGAAATGCTGATTTATCCAAGCAAGTCATAAAATGGCTGATTGAATGAGCTATAAAGAGAATTGTAAAGCATCTTGTAGAAACGGAGCATTGCTGGAGGCTGGGATGCATTTAATCAATGGTTTAATTCAGACTGGTGAATGCAGGCTTCCTTTGCTGGTAAACGGATGTTTGACCCGCTTTACCCCACGGTCCCACTGGGCATTACCTTCCATCATTAATGACAACCCTGAGACGTAGTTAGGCTTCGAAAAGTCAGAAAGATCGACACATGCATAGATTCACGCCTTTTTGGTGGAGCAAATGACAACTTCCTTTAAATCATCTTCGATGTTTGTTTTTTTCTTTTAAGAATTGCCTCCTTTATCTCTGCACAGCAGCTCTTATCGCTGTATTGCTTTTGAAGGTCTAAGAGGTCAGCATGTTAATTTGCACCATGTTCCACTTGGCTCTTATCTCATTCAGACCATGAAATATTTTGGCACAGCTCGACAAAACAAGAAGCCCCTACAGGGATCAAAGTTCGACCTCCCCCAGCTGAGAGTTCTCCCTTTAAGAAAACAGTTTTCCTCTTCACGCCTACATAGGAACTAATCAGACCATTCAGGTTACGCAGGCGGTAATTAATTTAGCAATCGCTGTTAATTACGTGAGTGTATTTCCATTGCCCTCCATTTTTCAGCAAATATTTACTGCCGTCTTACTTGAAAAGCAGCCTCCCATTTCCGTCAGGGCTCGTCGGGAGTGTGAGATGAAATTAAACTCGCAGATAATGAAAGAGAAACGCTTGATGCAGATGGATGTTGTGGAATGAGAACCGTCGGAGAAATGGAGTACGCTGGAACGAGCCAGTGAATTAGGATAAAATGGAAATCCATCTCTGTGGTTGTTATCCATTTAGCACACGCTGAATTTAAATGGATGAAAGCTTTAATAACCTGGTTAAATCCCCACTGTCGGCTGCCAAGAGGCAAGCATGTCCTATTTTGACAAGTGTCAGGTAAGCAAATAATCCACAACAATCGGCCTGTAAATGTACCTGAAGCGGGTTTACCCCAGTGATCTGAATTTTACTTTATTTTCTTTGTTAAAAAGGGCTTTGTTTTGCTAATGTGCTCAGAAAAGCAGTGGATTTATACCTGATCTTTTAAAAAGTTTCTCAACGCCTCTCTGCTACAACTTTAGCCCAATTGCAGCTTTTTCCTTTCTTGTCTATGGTTGTTTCTCCACCGCTGCAAAGACTGGATTACTTTTGGTAAAATTAACAAAAACCTGCTATGTAATCCCTTCAGCTTCCATTATCACATTTAAAGTAATTTTTTGGATGTTAATATAAACCATCCTGCTGCTCCCAGGTGTCCAAATAATTTTAAGCAGTTTTTTTTCGAAAGCAGGGCAAAGTCCTCCACTTTAAGCAGTTAGCATGTTGGGGTGAGTGAATCTGCTTGCAGAAAAAAGGCTGCTTATTAATATATATATTTTTTTCCAATACTTTTTTGTTCAGTTTTGCACAAACCCCCCCTCCCCTTCCCATCCTGAGGAAAAAAGATCCAAATATGACATAAAAATAACATAATTTTATGTAACAGGTATAATGTATGACCTTCTGAGGTTTAAAGTTATTTTTTCCAGCGACACACAGCTGTTTGTTTTCTGTAAACCATTTTGGAACTAGTAGGTGGAATCAGATTCCCATATGACATGAAATATTTGTTCAGTAGCTCTGTAATTTTCATATAATTTCCAGTTAGATAAAGGATGCAGGGATGCAGATGAATTCAAATGTTTGTCACGTTAGATAATGTATAACACCAGCCCTGCTGAAAGAGTGACTTTCCCTTATATAAATGTTGTAAACAAACATGAGAGAATTCATGTTTATACTTGCAATTTTTTGTTTTCTGGTTTCAGGTATAGTCAAGGAAAAATGTGACTAATGACTAACCCGGTGTTATGTGAAATCATTTCATATCCTGACGAACGTCAGACCAGAGGACTTCTTTGGACATAATGTTCGATCTAATTTCCTCTTTTGATTTATTCAAAGCTGCCTTTGAACATTTTTTTTAATAATCATGGAACATACATTAGAGAAAAATACAAATTGTTTACCACATGAAGCTGGTTTTCTAATGCCGAGAAGTTGGGCAACATATATTTGCTCAAATTGCTACGTAGGAACAACAAAGATAACAAAAAAGAGTTTAATTTGACAGATTTAATTTGCCTTTTAATAGTTCAAAAACGAAGTCCCTTTGTCAAAGCAGGCATGTACTTTATTTCCCAGTATCGTGTTGTTCAATGCGAGTTGAATGAGATGGCTTTGTTTCAAAGGTGACTTTAGCGACAGTCCGTTATTATGTCCAATGCTTTCACATATGTCACACAATTATTTACTGAGAAGTAATCGAAGCGGATTATTTGGTATTAGACGAGATTGAGTTACACTGTCTGGTCATATTGGGAGTAGATTTTAATGTCAAATATTTGTGTGTCATATGCCTCCAAACCTCGGTTGATCTCCTATACCAACAGTTCTTATTCCCTCTGCTTTTGAAAAACAATCTGGGGCTTATCAATAATGATTGTTATATTGTCAGCTTAACGTCAAAAGATCGAAAGTTAAAAATGAAACAATCTTCAGTTTATTTTTCACAATTAAAAGACTTTAACTCTTTACAATCTGTTACATCATCCATACCGCACAGTAAAAAGGTTTAAAACTCTATATATAAACTGAAGGCACCCATGCTCTTGTCAAATATTAAAACTCGCTAGAATAGTTTGTTTTAAAGGTCCTTCAACTTGCTTGCAAAAAAAAGGGAAGTATAAGACTCAAGGACACTAAAAATAAAAAATAAAAGAAAAATGTAAAAATCTGGAATGGACCCATTAAAATGAGTGTTTGTCTTTCTGCTCATCATGTACTGTATGACAAGTGTTCAGTTAATGCCTTTTTTTGGTTCATCAACTTGTTTATCCGAAGAATCTACTTTATGTCCTTTTAAACTCCATTTTCTCGATTTCTAGCTTGGGAAGGGCATTATTTGGCCTTTTTGCGTGTCTTCATGCTCAGACTGTGAGCTCTGGATGTCAGCGTCTTTCTGTTGGGCTGAACATGTGGTCGCACTGGCCTCATTTGAGCTATTGATTCCTCTAACCACATACAAAATTTCCCATCAGAGCACCAATCTGTACCTTGTTTCAAACACACAAACTAGATTCTTGGATCAATTCCACTGCCTGTAAGCACATCTTCCATCCCATCCATTAACTTTCCTTGGCAGCGCTGCCCTTTTTGGATAAAGGGCAGCGAGCCATCATTGTAAATAAGAATTTGTTAATTAATCACTGCCTCCACATGCATAGACTAAGAGCTCAAATGCTTTTCAACTCCTTGACTGTTGGAAACAAATATTACAATAAGAGGATGAATTCATAAATCCTTATATTTCAAGTCCAACTTCACGGCCTCTTTTTATTTCAGTTTTATTTCACTTCAATAGCAACATCTTCTCCCTTGTGTTTCTCATCATTGAGTTGAAGCTTCAGCCTAATGAAAATCATGTAGCGTATTTAATTTCCCACAAGCATTGAAGGCAAATGGTGGTTTTTCACTTTCAGTAGATCTATTCACGGCATCCAGAATAAACCACTGCAACACACATTCCTGCAAGGCCGCCTGGTAAATAACACATGCAGTTAAGAATTGCTTTTATGCGACATGTAAAGGTTAATATGAAACTGGTATCTGTGAGATTATATAAGCTGCAAGCTGTTGCTTGCTTGGAGAAAAAAAAAAAATCCAGAAGCTTTTTCCAGCAGGGAAAAGAAACTACCACGAGACAAGAATGCATGGGACAAGACCTAGTTACTATGGAAACAATAGAAATCTAAAAGAGGTGTTGGGCGGTGGGAAAGAAGGATGAGAGGAAGAGGAGAGGAAGACGAACGTAGGGAGGTGTTGGGATGTTTTTGAGACGGATGATTGTGAAAGGAGGTAGAGCGGATCAAAAGGATGAGAATCTAGGCCTCCCCAGTGATAGTCGATGTTATTTATTCATCTCTTGCATGCGTACCATATCATCATTCATAACTGCAGCCAGTCTTTGGTACCAAAACAAACATTTCAAAGTATTTGCAGAGCTGAAATATGTTCCCTCGGCTCATTATCATGCTAAATGACAGGGGTCTCTGATTGGTCCTTCCTTAAAGACAAGCGGTGTTCAAACATGCAACCAAATTGAGTAAATCATCCAAAGCTTCCCCTTTCTTACAATAAATGATTTTTGTCTTGAAGAAAACAACTAGGCAAGAATGATTCAGACAACAATGGGAGAAGGAATGAGCTCAGTATGAATAATTAAATAGGCGATGATGGAATGATGGCGATGAGGAAACAACAGCTAATTAACACCAAGAGGTGAAACCAGGGACGAATGGGAAACTGTAATTGATCCCCTTTTTATTCCTAAAAAAAGGGATTTCATCTTTTAATGGTGTAAACAACAGCCAATAAAACAGCTTGATGTCAATACTTGAGATTTTATTTTACCCCGATTTAGGACACCCTGTGCCGGATGAAGCAAAGCAGTCCCAGCAGTCCCAGGTTACCTATCAGTAACCGTGTCTGTTTCAGCACTTATCATCATTAGAATTTCTTTTAGTATTATATCTTCAGTAGAGGGGCCAGGGCATGATCTACAGGGGCACTGGCTCCCATTGGCCCCTGTCTAGAACCGCCCATGACAGTGAATACCCTATACATAAGCCTGCTGACTGATTACAAGACTGTATACACCTGCGATTCTAATTAGTGGACACGCCTTGCTGTAACATTTTACTTTGGTCACATTATTTCTAGTCTTTTCTAGCTTTACCATCCTTTTTGTCCAGGGCTGTTTAGCTTATTTATTTAACCATTCTGTTAGGGTATGGTTGAAAAGCAATGTCCAACCATTGTAATTTGTTTATTGCCATCTATATTTCAGTTATTATTACATCTGTCACATTTTGTAGCATGAACAATGTCTATAAGTCTGACTCATACCAAATACTAAAGACATGCATGGAAACTTTTGAGAATTTAGAAAAGTTATGAGAAGTTCAATCAAAATTTCTCAACAATGTTTTCAGGAATTTGTCAAGCAGCAATAATTTCTGCAACCCTGACTCACCAAAAATATTAAAACTGAGTATCGGACAGTGAGAAAAAGACGCTTTATCTTGCTTTCTTGACCGATTACGTAAATTCTTAGTTGCAGCTGTTTTTCATATTACAGCCTCCCTAGTGCCCTGGCGTTGCAGCTCATTTCCATTGCTAATAAGAAAGACGCTCTTGACTCATTGCTGATTTTTTCCCCCTCAAAGAGTTGTTGAACTACGTCAAACCGCCCAGGATGCTCATTGTTGTTAAGCCAATCGTGCAGCTGTCGAGGCTTGTTTTTTTTACTCCCATTTTCAACCACCCACCATCCCACGCATCCATGTGTTCCCACAACAAACACCATTATCAAAACAAACATTAGGGGGATAAAAGCAAGTCAAGCTACTAGAAAGGCTAAGGTTTTTTTTGTTTTTTTTTGTCTTCTGCAAACTCAGCAGGGACTCCATCTCTGAATGTTACCACTGGCCCTTTATGCCCAAGATAGAGTGAAATCATATATTCAGTGGGCAACATAAAGTTTATCACAAACAGACAGAGAAAATGTTCAACCATCAGTAAGCAAATAAAAACAAAGAGAAACTGGTGATTTGGAAAACAAATATCCAGGGCAGAACACTAAACCTGTTTTATTTTGAGTAATGCATAATTACACTAGAATTAGGTGGGATCTCTCATTTTGATTTGGATATTATAAAGGGGCAGACGAAGGGCTTCTACCTTTAGCGGTCACCAGTTTTTGTTCTAGTCTAACAGGTGACATTAATGCAGTGGTTTGCCAATAGTATATTATATAATAGTTGTGAAAAATGAAGTATTTTCTCAAAGTATTTAGTCTGGTACACATTTTCTTCCTTAGAAACACTTTTTGTTATATATATGAACCATCTTGCAATTATATTTCTTGGTAGGATAAAAGATGAGTCAAATCATGACTTCATATGGTCGTTCATGGAGTCCCCAATGGCAAAAACGATTGATGGTCCAGAACCCAAGGTGCAGAAATAAACCTCTGTTGTAGAGTATTTGGACTCAGTCATAACAGTATAATGCCAAGTGTATCTTATTTGATACATGAGTTACTTGAATTATCTACTCAGTATGCAGACAGTTTTTCTGGAGTCCTCTTAATCATCTAACTACCTGATTCACGTGTGTTGGACCAAGGGCACATCTAAAGGTTGCACGATACCTGTCCTCAGGAACAAGAATTGGGAAACACAGCTGTTTTGGGTGTATGTGAAATGTTTCCACTGGGTATGTCTTGTGGTCTTGCATAGCTTTGTACCAGCGTCAACATTATGTAGAAACTCACACAGTGCTTGGCTCATGTACAACCTGGAGAGAGATCTGCGTGGCACTATAGAGCTCAGCTATAACACCCTTAAGTTAAAGTGGTTCCGTTGATCAGTATCAGAGGCGTAACTTTCTGAAGGACTGGTTTGGACATGTCCCCACCAACTTTGGCCTGGCGGGGACAGTCCCCACCAATAATTTCTGCTTTTTTTTCACTTTTCCCTTAATTTTTTTTAGTTAACAGTAACAGAGGTTGGTTGTAGCTATCTGTATCCAGAGCGTTTTGAGTCCATGTTTTTTTCCTCACTCCTGCCTGCTAATGTGTCCCGCTGTAACATAATAGGATCTTTCGCTTTCGATTCACTGCGTACAGAGTAGCTACGTGGTTAAAGGAGAGACACACAGTAGCTCTAAGTGAGTTTTAACTACCTCGACACATGTTTAACTAAAATTTACCAGATGGGTTTGTTGAAAAGTTTCAAGATGCCACTGGAAAATCTGTTCGTTTGACATACAGAGCATTTCAAGCAAAAAACGGCAACAGATTATAAGTTTATACAAGTTAATATCATAACGTAACGTAAGAAGATTGAGAACATTTAGTTTAAATGTTGTTTTTTTCTTTACTATTTAAAAAACTGGGCTTCTCAGAGGACCATGAGTCAGAGTTAAAGGTCAAAATGGGTTTAGTAACTGTAGGTCCATCAGCCATCACCCTTAGAGCGTCCTAACTGACTTTCATCACAAAGTTTCACCCTACCTCAGGATGCCTTCCTTTGGGGTGTTCTGTGATTGTTCCAGTGAAGGGAGATTTCAGGGTAGACCCAAAATCAATTGTGTGACAGTAGATTCCCTTCTGACCTGAAAAAAAATAAAAAATAAATACCTTGTCTACTCTAATGACAGAACCTTATTTGAAGAGAAAAGTAAGGATCATTTCACTATAAATATCATTTTATTTGTAAATACTACACAGTATAAGGATGCTTTCTCAAAGGTCTTCAGGAACTTGCTTTATTGGTTTGAATAATATGTTTAGAGGATTCTTGTTAATTTCCCTAATTCTAGAATTAAATTAACTGTAAATTATATAGGGCCTTCTTCTTGTGTCTGAGCATACACACAAGTACACTGATGACCACTATGAGCAACATTAGATGTTCATGCTGAGGCCACACAACAATATTAAACTTGTTATAAACCCAGGATCATAGAAAATTTCATTATTTATTAAAAGAATAAGATATTTTAGCAGCAATTTCCATTAGTTTGCTTGAAATATAAATGACTTTGCCCACTTAAAATGAAAAGTACAGCTTCAAGTGTTCAAGTTCAGCTCGAGTCAGAGTGAGGGTCCTGCTCTGGGAGAAATGGATGTTTTTTTTGTTGTTGTTTTTTTGGATAATTTTATATATATTGCATTTCTACTAATTCTACTACTATAAATTATATAATAGCAAAAGCATTTCAGATACATACCATAAATAAGAAATATTGATAAATATCACTGGAATATGAACAAATCTGACTTAAATGTTATATATTTTCATATTTGCCCAACTTGAATAGTTGTCCAAACATGCCACTTTAAGGCCCAGTCCCATTTCTCTCACCAGGTTCTGAGAACACTCCAGTGAGTCCCCTCTACTGTGAAGTACACTCAATGAGGAAAATGCAAGTAAAGATCTCCTTAAGAAATGGGACACCACTAGTTGTAAAATTACATCCTAGCCCAGTAGATGATGGTAATAAATAGCCTGTACACTTCAGTGATGTGTTCTTCTACGTCATGCATAAACACCACCTGGGTCACAACCTTCTGCTTGGAAACTCTGCCATACATAGAACTTTTCACCAAACACGTGCATAATATTGAACAACAACATTATAACCAAAAGTAAAAAGTCAATTTAGGTATGGAGGACCAACTCTGCCATAATTAAAATTAAATACAGAATAAATAAATGCAACAAAATAAATAAGCATACATTAACTGACCCCCAATAATACAATAAACAAATAAATGTATGTATAAATTAAATCATACAGTGAGACATAAATGTATATATCTCTTTTAATTTGCTTTCTTTTTACCTATGTAATAATTACCTTATTTATTGTCCGTTACAATCTTCAACTTCATTTATTTAAAGTATTTATTTATGTGCATTATTTATCCATGATATGTATAAGCCAGCTTGGATAAATAAAGTTATCAAAACCATCTCTAAATTAAGAGACAATAATATCATTAACTACGACAACTTTTTCATGAAATTGCAGTTTCCAATAAGATACAAGGAATACAAAATAATTTCAATAAAGCAGGCTTGCACATGTGAAGCATGTAAAGCATCTTGCAGGCTGAGGTAATTAGTGATTGTCTATAAAGATTCCTTGCTATACAGTAAGAACCCAAATTAAATAAAAACACAAATGATGCGTTTCTTATTCTTTGGTTGTTGTTTTTTTTATTTTGTTTTATATGTTTATTTAGTGTGCCCATGGCACGACTAAAATAGTATAGTAATAATTTCATTGTTGATTTTAGGTTGAAAGATTCAATGCACAGATTCAAAATAATGCAGAAAAAATTATATTGGTCTAATAGATTTATAGTGTATGTTTGATTTTATTTCATGTGCTGCATAGATTTACTAGTGCACTGAGAATGCGTAAGCAGTGCACAGCTGCGTATGCAGTCAGCTGAGGGAACATTTCCTCCAACTAGGTGTGTCAATTTCCAGGTTTCTTCTTATGCATCTAAAGATTCAGGTTATAAGCTAGACTTCTACTACCAGTATGTCTGTGCTGCAGTTAGATTCTGAGGCTTATCACAAAGAAACATATTTCAGACAAATGTTCTTGGCAAGAAAAAAACCTTTGTTGAGCTGTTTTATTTTTTTTTTTTTTGCTGGGTTTCTATTCTGATAGAAGGTTGTCTTTTATTGAGTTTACTTTTTCCGTCTAGCCACTGTAAGGTGAAAATTGATTATCTATTCCAGTACATGATGGAGTTTTGCAGGAAAAGCCGAACTTACCTTTGGAGTCATACGGCTCATATCAATATGCCCCACCCCCTTTTTTTAGAGGTTGCCATTTGTCACAGCTTCTAACTAATTTCCTCCTCATTGTATCTCAGAAACAGCCATGCTGTCAATGTCGCATGACCGCCACCAGTGATATTACCGTCACAAAAGCTAGTTAGGGTACAAGGATTTTTCTGGGAAACTCCCAGGAGGCTGCCAGTTGGTGTGCCAGTGATGACTCTCAGCCTCAGCTGATGAAATCCAACTAAACATTGATCCAGGCATCTCAACAGCCTCCTGTGTGCAGCTTTTCCTGTCCATTTGAAGATGTCCTGCTGAGAGCCATCGCTATTTGTTGTGGGCCACAAAGGCCAGAAAAAGACTGAAATGGATGTAAAGAAATTCTGTTTTTTCTTATGTGGTTTGGGTCTGTGCCGGCTTGGTGCCAAAGCATTTCTCCCCGCATTTATGAGTCATTTCCTGTTGACTATCAGCTGGGCTCCCCCTATTGAATTGGACCCCGTGTTGTCCTCTGCAAAGGAACACAAGGGAACTGGTGAGGGTGGGAAACTATCAGTTTAATATCCTCAACCAGGATCAAACAGACGCTGATGTATGGCCTGAGAGTGTGTGTCATTAAGTGGAACGAGCAGAGACGAGAACTGTGGGGGCACTTTTATGAGGACACCCCCCCCCCATCCCTCCTCTCTGATTTAGAAAGCTGACATCTCTTAGTTGGCATTAGCAATGCATAAAAATGAGACTGTTTTAGCCAGGAAGTGGCAGCAATGTACTTCTCATTTTCAGCAGCGTACAAGATGAGTTTGTTTCAATGCCTTTTTTCTTAGATCACTTCTATTTGTGCATATTTTTTATTTACTTCTGTGGTATTAAAATAGTGGTAAGATCTGCTGCCCAGCTCATAACTCAGAACCGGTTACTCAGGGTTACAAGCTCTGTATTCAGAACAGAAAAGCTCTAGTTTTTCAGAATTGACTGTCATTTTTGGCCATTGTTTTGAAATATAACTTTAGATTTTGCAATGCATTTATAGTAGATGATGATTAATCGAAAGAATACATGGTAGGATGGAGAGAAAATGAATAAATAAATGAAAAGAAAGATGATTGGTTGTATGGATGAAGGGAGAGAAAGGATGGAATGACAGATGGATAGACACATGGAACACCAGTTGGATGGATGGATGCTCTTATAAATTAGATATGAAAACTAATAAAGTATTTCAGGCTCATGTTTATTTTTTTCCGAAGTTTTGCAGAATTTAAACTGTAATTCCCAGCCTCTCCCAAACCCGTGTATTATTCCTCCTCTGTGCATCTTCTTATTTATGAATTTCTTTGTTGATATTTTCCCCAGGTTCAATTTAATCAAATTCTGCTTCTCATGTGAACATTATTTGAGAGCATTTCATTTGCCAATTAGCCAGCTGCTCCGCGGTTAAATAATGAATATGCTAATTCTAAAGCTCGGGGATGTGTTGTGTTTTGAGCTGCAGCAGTGACATTTATCTAAGTTGGGATCCTCGCAGTGAGGTACAGCATGCACGGCTCTGCCTCTGTGAAGGACACATTCTCCCAGCGTGCCCATATACATACAGATAGGGCTTTTACTGTGTTTATTTATGTAATGCAGTATTATGACTGTGAATGCATAAAGTACAGTCGGAGTCAGAGGTAATGCTTTATAGGGAGGCTTTCCTCCATGCATGCTGATGTGTTTGCCCACCTTTATCTCAATGGGGCATTGAGTGCATTTTCCTGACAGTTCTAATTGAAAGCCATGCAGAGCTGAGCTGGTGGATGCATATAAAGTCCCAGTTATCATCAGACTGCGGCGGCGGGGCAGAGAGCGGTTGTTCTCGCCCATGAGCTCAGTGACAGATTCTGCTTTTAATCTGCTTATTGAAGTCTTTGGAGCAATCCTTCAGTATGCATGTACCGTGTCGCCACATACTGATTTCTGTCAGACTATTAATTAGCCCATTAAACTGTGTCCTACTTATGGTGGATGACAGCTAAAATGCCTGAAAGCATCTGTCCGTCCATCCTTTCATCTGCTGCTCATCAACCAATCTGTAGTTTTTGCAGTAGTTCCCATGTGACTTATATTAAACATTGTTAGTCTTTGTTTTTATAGTAACAGGTATGTTTAGATAATAACTTCCCCTTCAGCCGCAACAAGGATCTTGGTGGAATCACCAACTTCACCTGAAATGTTACTTAAATGCAGCGTTTAGCAGAGAACACGTTCAACACCAGCTTGGTACACCTGTTGATTTACATTAAAATTTTCTTTGTCCAGATATTTGGGGTAGGATAAATTATCCAACGATACATGAGGAATGGTGTTCTGTGTTGATCTACCATGGAGTGGTGGACTGTTTTTAAGTAAGGTGGCAAAACGGATTGTTGGAACGGAAGTTGTAATGATGGAACAGATTGGCAGAAACATTTAAAGTTTAATATATTCAACTGCTTGCAACAAAAAATATCTTTTAAAAATATTTTCAAGCAAGGGTTAACTGGTCTAAAACTTAAATTCTATTCAATTCAGTTTATTTCTATAGCACCAATTCACAGAACATGTCACCTCAAGGCACTTTACAATTCAATCAGATCATACAGTCAAATTTATTCACAGTTTTCTATCTAAGGAAAACCAGTTGATTGCATTGACTCATAAACTTGAAGGCATCCCTCACACCAAGCATGCTTCTAGCGACAGTGGAGAGGAAAACTGGGGTTTAAGGAGACAGCAGAGATACAGAAAGAAGGTGAAGATATATACATAATACAGAATCTATAGCTACAAACAATTTAAAACCTACAATATACTATATACAATATAAAAGCACATCCAACCTGTCACATAAACAGGACTAAACTGAAAAACAGGCCGAGCTCGAACCTCTATAAACAAAGGTGTTGATGGCAGCCGCCCAGCTGATATTTCTCTTCAGGACTCTGTCATAGCCAAATATGAACAGACCAGATGAAGCTACAGTACTATGAGAATAGGCAGAGAGAGCATAAAGTTGAATGTGGGAAAATAGAGATGGAATGAAGCAGAATGATGAAAAAGGGGTCCGCATGTCCTCTAGCAGACTAATCCTATAGCAGCATAACTATAGCAATACTTCAGTGAAAGGGATTAGGATAGGGTCTGCTTGGAAACGCTGGGACCACTCCAATTGAAAATCGGGGACACGTCATCACTGTGATCTCCCTGCTCAGTGTGTTTCTGTCACCATGTGCCTCTGTAGTTGTTTAAAAAAAAATCATAACTTAATTTAGGTAACGCAATATATTCCTGATTGAAATTGTAATTAACCAGACATTTCATGTGTCTTTAGACCAAATAAAGTACGACTAATGTCCAAATCATACAGTTACATGTAGAGTACTTACTTGCAATTTCCTCACTCCTTTATCAAGGTGAAATAAACACATACACTATAGCCATTGCATCTAATTTGTCCACCATTTTTGTTAACTCCAGACATTCAGTCTCAAGAGGTTTTGTGAGATTTCCAATTGGACTTTTTCTGAATAGAGTGGCCACCTGTGTGGTGTGCATTGGTTGCCGGGTGGTATCTTGTGGTATTGTGCTTTTATCGTAATGTGTCGGGTCTCTTAACATTTGAAAATCGTCTGGCAATTCTAAAATCTTTCTTTTATGGTATTTTGTTCACTCATATTTTTTCAAATATTTAAGCTCGAACATCAAAGTTCCTCTTTACTGATGATCAGTGTGAAGTTCTGCAATGATGCATCAAATATGTCTTGGAAAAAATCTACTCCATGAATAATGGGAGGTCAAAAGTAGGCTTTTAGAAATATACCGGAGGACCTAAGAAGGTTCCTCTAGGTCAATGTCCTAGCTTCTTTTGAAAGGATTTACGATCCTCTTCGATATTGGTACGCTCATACAAGCATTTTTGTTGTGGTTGTAAATAATCCATTAACATAATGGAAGCCTTTGCGTCTTTGTTAAATGCCGCAGCCTTGGCAGCTTTAGGCAGAGTTTTATCAGGTAGAAAACCCGATTGGAGGGCTGTTAAGCTGAGCATTTTAGGTGTCCTTGCTTCGGTGACCAGCATTCGTTCACTCATCTCATAATCCTTAATGCCTTCTCTTATCCTTCCAATAGCTGAGAGGTGCAGGACACCCTGAAATGCCAGTTTATCCCAGAGTTAAACACAACACATTCACTGTAACTTCTACAGACAACCACCAGTTTATCTTGCAGGCCTGTGTTTGGACTGCAGTTATAAAAACAGCTATTAACACATCAAACTTCTCATTCTGGTTGACAGATGAGCTGCAGAAGAACTGCTAACATAACCATTAGTGTCAGCCTTCTGCTTAAGATCTAATTACAGATCCAGTCCACGTTTTAGGACATGTGAAAGACGTTTGAAATCTTTGTTGACATCTAAATAGAAGTTCGCACCATTTTGGTCAAAGGGGGAACATTTAGCTGACGTTGAAATCAGATTTAAAACCTATACATGACTCCATAGAGAAATCACACTGTGCATGCCGAGAAAAAAACATGACATTTTGTTCTTTCAGCACTGTTTTGATGGTTCTTGCAGCTGGCTTGTGACATAAACTGGACAATACATATTTCCTTCTAGAGTTTTGCATCTGTGATCTTATAAGAAACGTTATCAAACTTCCTCACTAAAAAGAGTTTGTTAGATCAAGTAACAGAATTCATGTTTTGTTTAGTATGCATTATTTTTTAGGAAATGAGCAAACCAGAAGACATAAAATGGATACATATTAAAAGTAACATATCAAACCTATAGAGATATTTTGGATTTTTCTTGTTATCAGGAAATAGTCTTAAGAATTCATTGTTTCTATGCAAAATCAAACTACCTTTTTTTATATTTTCTACACACATTTCCTTATAAAATGGACTTTAAAAAAAGCAAACGAACAAGATCTAGGGAAAATACCTGTCTAGGTGTTTATACTATGGGGGACCAGCTCTAAATAAAAGCTTAATGACTAAATGGCTACCATTAAATCAATAAAAGATACATTATATACATACATTTAAGCAATAATTGAATTGTAAAAGTACAGGGAGATATAAATAGCATTGAAAAAATTATTGGGGCACAAAATACAAGCAATAAACAAAAGACACAAATATTAAAGCATATGATAGAATAATGATTACTTTATAACAGTAACTAATAAGTAAAAACTATTGTCATTTTTTATACACAGAGTGCATACAAAATAAAATTTTGTTGCGTACAGGTGTAATGATATTGCAGTTGGTGTAAGATAGATTATCAGATTAGTAATATTTATAAGTTGAAGCAGTGATCAGAATGTAAACAGTGTAGAAGAGAAACCAGTTTAAAAATAATGGTGCAAACGGGCATTAATATGAAAATTTCAGTGCATTTTAAAATAAATATGGTCCAAAATGCAGTATAACATTGAGTTGTGTTGTATTTAAAAAGTTTCAACCAGGTTGGTCGTGCAAAATAATGCCAAGTGTGATGCAGAGTCCAGTTTAGAAATCAACAGTCCAACAGTCGGCAGTGGGGAAGAAGCTGTTCCTGAACCTGCTGGCCCTGCAGCCGATGCTGCAAAGCCTCTTTCAACAGGGCAGCAGGGGGAACAGTCCATGGTGGGGGTGTGAGGGGTCACTGATGATGTTATGGGCTCAGGACACGCAGTGCTGGAAATAAAATGTGTTCTGTGGAGGGAAGAGGAGCCCAGATGATCCTCTCTACCGTCCGGACCAATCTTCTCTTTGTTTAAGTCTGAGGCGCTGCAGCCTCCACACAATATATCCACATAATATTATCATAATGCTCAATTAAACCCCCCAATTACAAGACATAATACATTTATGTCTGGATGTATAAATAAATGATTCTTCATAATAATAGATTTACTGTAGTTTAAATGCCATTTAATTGTATGCCTTTATATTTGAAAACATTTCTTTTTTTTTCTATTATTTCAGTGTTGGTCCTCCATATTCTACATATTCGTACACATTATTTTGAAGTTTTAATAATTATTTACATAAATTATCTTAATATTACACTTTATATTTTGTGTGACCTCATATTTTCCAGTTTTATTTTCAATTAATAAATTATTGAGTGGTTTATATTTATATGTATATAATTTTAGTGATTTCTGATTACTTGCTTTCAAATTAGAAGTTAAAGATTATAAGCACCAACGTGGGCTAAAAGAGATCAACTGATAAATGGATACACAATTTTGTGTTCACATTATTCCCCTAGCTTATTTTCCAAAATTGTACAATTTAAGTGGTACATCAATTGTTAAAGTTATTATGTTTCTTGTAAGGTTTTGTTTATTTAGTGAATTCTGACATTTTACCTTTTAATTAGTCCAGTTATTTTTCCATTTTTATCTTTCCTGATATTATCGATCTGTTCTAGTTCCTCTTTACAGGGTTTTCCACAGCTGCTCCCCATTAAGTTAATGATTCTCACCTGTCTAATAAACTGCTAATCATCCCCTCCCTGTGTATGCATTCTCTCTGCTTCTTTCAGTCATTGTCAGACCTTTCTATTGCTGTGTCTAACATGCTTGATCCCAGCTTCCCTTTATACTTCTTGCTGTTTTATTTATTTTTTTTTGCTTGTTTACTCTGTAATTAACTCCCATCATCAGGACGCTGCAGACCTCCTTGCGTTTAGGTCCAATTCAAAGATTAAAAGAAAAAAGGAAAACTATAATGATTTGATTTGAGGATGTGTAAAACTCTCGAGATAATGGTATTTTTTGTCATTATTGTGAATTTTTTGTTAGAATAGACATGCAAAGCTTTAACTGTAGAATGTTGAACATTTAACAGCACTGATCTGATTCACTTTGTATAATTACGCTTCCTTTCATTACGGTTTATCTGGGACAAGGAGCAGTTTCATTGTAGTGGTATGCATACCCTTCCCAGTGTATCAAAAGTAGGAAGGGAAAACGTGATGTAAATAGGGATGCATTATATAAGGGGTCACCAACCTTTTTAAGGCTGAGGGCTACTTCATGGCTACCGAGTCATAGGAAGGGCTACCAATACTGACCTATGAACTAAAGGGATCACTGTTCACCTACGGTAAATCTCATCCATAAAAAGTCATTTTCATTTTTATTTTATTCTTTTATTCATTTCTAATTTTCTTTTCAATATTGTCATTTTGAAACCACTGAAATATGATGAAATAGTTAACATGATGAAATAATACATAAATGATTAAAAAGAAGAGCAACAGAAGAAAAAAAAATTTAACTTAAACCACTGAGTGAGTTCTTCTGTTTTCAGAAGACGAAGAGGGCACCCCATGTGGCCCTTGAGGGCCCCTTGGTGCCCGCGGGCACCGCGTTGGTGACCCATGCATTATATCATCGGCATGTAATCCACATCGGCCAATAGCTTTAAAGGAAACATCAGGCACCAGCAGGTCATGTCCACTCCGCTGATGTAGCAATTTGCCACAAAAAAATTTGTTAATTGTAAAGATATAAAAAAATATATATATATATTTGCTTAACTTTTGGAAAAAGATAGCCGTATTGCTACTTGCTAAAACTCCACTCGACAGGCTGGAGAAAACTAAAGAGTAGGGCTGGGCGATATGACCTCAAATTAATATCACGATAAATTGGGAAGTTTTACCTTGAGAACGATAAATGCTCCTCCTCTTCCATCAGAAATAAAGGCATGTGCAACTAATCTATTTATAAATAATGTATTTATTACATCACATTACATTTTACATTAAATTAAATGTTAAAGTCTTGTACCCATTCAGGTTTAGGCATTCAACAGCAGCATGCAGTGAGCACATACCGAACTGAGCGTGCAGTGAGAACAATGCGCATCATTTAAAGTCGCACACCCTCACTCAAAACCGCTCTGCCACGTGCTCAACTCTGACAACGCGCCCTCGACTTCTTCTCTGCGCGCTAAGCTTCTACGCGCTCAGCTCCAATTGATTAACTGATGTAATTTCATTTACAGCTGTGTTACATGCTTCTTCACTGGGCTCATTCGCAATTTTCTTTGTTTACGCTTCTTACTGGATCGGTGGAGTCGCGTGATTACACAAATGCTGGAGTTTCTTAAAGGAGAAGGAACCAGTCACCTGCACACACAGGCAAAACAGCCGATTTATGTTTATTTATTTTACCGACATGAGAAATTGTCGCCGGTTATCATAGTGAATGACGGTAAAAATCCGGTTTATCGCCCAGGCCTACTGTATCTCCCAGCAGGTCTCCAAGATCCTGTATCCCTAGTTGTAAAATTTTTCTTTTGAGTAGAAGAAGAAAATGAAAAATAAATTTAGAGCTCAAATATTAATACAAAAACATTGAAAATGTCTTGTGGGGCTATATGAAGAAGTGAAAAGTTTCAGATGGAAACCTAATGAGACAGACTTTCTTCTTCATGCTTTTTTGTGCTTTGTGCATGGCCCTAAAAACAGGGATGACTACATGCTGTGTTTTGACCCAATCTAAAACTCTTTTTTTAAAAGCAACTTTTGCCAACTAAAGGTGTCATTTTTTAAAATATTTTACAGATCCCTGCGCACGTCCTGGACCAGGTCAGCAGGGTGGAATGCTCCCTTGGTTTATCTTTGTCCATAATAAGATGTTGGCGTTAGTACTCTGATTTTCTTTCTTCTGATGCTCGTTCTGACAGTTTCTCTGTACTGTTGCATCAGATAGAGTAGTGGCAAAGTGAGGGTTGAGTAATATTTATTCTGGCATAATTAAACTCAATGATGGCCGGCGCCGGTCGCTCCAAATCCCTCATTGACCGGGCCAAGGCAACAGTTGGTGGCAGCGTCTGTCACAAACAGCAAACTGTCACGTAGTGGAGGAACAAAGAGGCGCAATATCCGGAAGGAGTCGAGGAGAAAAGGTGAGGAGGCAATTCATTGCACAATGAAGCAAGAAAAGAAAAAAGATGAAAGGCTGTCTTGAGTAAAATTAAAGGTGATGGCTGCAAAGGGAAATAGAAGTACAGAAGTGGGCTGGAAGTGGGAGGAATTGAACAAGCTGAAAAGTGAATAAAAAAGGTTGAGCCTTTGAATCCCTGATCTTGAGATCAGAGGGGGGAATGACATTAGCTGAGGCTATGATGCTTTTTTTATCTCTTATTTCCTTCATTAGTCTTTTTCTTTATTGGAGGCATTAAATAACACTCAACAGTAGCAGATCATGCTGGATGTGATCACTCTAGTTTACCTCCTCATATGTCCCATCATGACTTGCGTTTCTTTGCCTGAACTTAAAAGCTACTTCAGATGTATAAAATGCAAATATCTTTTATCCAGAGCCGTACGGTCTCACGTTCCACCAAGATTGAGTTCCAGTTCGGCATAAGTGGGATTTAGAATCCAATACAATTCTTTCCTTAGCTGCATGAAGAGCTTTATTCTTTTCAGTAACAGATTTCCAAAAATCCATGCAATTAAGATCACAATGCAGGTCACACAGCAAGGAAGTCTTAATAATCTGGGCTGAAATTGTTCTGGGACGTACCCTCCAATTAGGGAGGCTCTCGACCTTAAACCTTTGAATATTATTGAAGCAAAGCCAAAAATAAGGACGGTTCTGTCTCACTTGAATCCCCTCGCCGTAATCCCCGGAGTCTATTCTCTCCGGCCTGGCTGGAGCCACTGACCTCCCCTTTGTGACTGAATTAATCCATAGGTGGAGATAATGCCCGTGTCACGGCCAATGGCAGGATGTGGCAGAAGGATAATCAATCCGCCGCAGTTGCCACTTGAGTCCCCACGGCCATGATTGCCTCTTCAACAAGAAAGAAAATAAATACGATTGCATTTTTGCTCAGCATGCATAGCCTGAAAGTTAAAGATTGCAGCCTTTAAAGCTTAAGATCCCATACCTGAGAGATTATTTTTTTCAAGTTGTCACAGAATCTACCTTGACATTTTAAATTGTTAGGGAGAATGTGCAGTTTTCTGTTAACCGCTTATTAGGATGTGTTTCTTTGAAATGGAATTTAATGTCTGGTGCAAAGCTAAGAGCTTTCATCTCTGAACTTCATCCCCACAGCAAAGCTTGGTGGTGGCAGCATCATGCTGAGGGAATGCTTTTATAGGCCCGAACTGGGGCACGGCTCGTTTTCTCTTAAAAGAAAATATATTGGAAAACTTTTATATTCCCTTTTATTTCCATTTTCCAAAAATCAAATTTGACTAGATTGCTTTTTACTCTCTGCTTCCCTTTTTTCGTTTTTTTTTCTGTTTCTGAAGTGTCAAGACACTTCGATTATTATTATTAATTGATTATTTTATTAGCTTACAGTATTTTTTGTAAATATTATTTTTTCCAGTAACAGCAGATTTAGGCTATTTTTTTAGCCTTTTTTGTTTCCCACCCAAAATAATCTTTCAATGGTGTAGCAAATTAGAGCACAGCGTTATCCTATTCAGCAGACATGACAGAAAATCAATGCTCTTCAGAAAATGATGCTCATCCATTTGAAGGGAATTCATGTTTCTGGTTTTGTCTGTCTGAGGGGTCTATTGTCATGTTCTCTGTGCTTTTTGTTGCAGTGCGAAGTTTGCTTCCAGTATTTGCTGGTATTAAATTGAACTCATTTGTCTCTGTACCAGTGACATGTTCAGCATGCCAATGGCTGCACCACCAGCCTAAACCATGATCGATGTACTCCGGGTAGAATTGCTTGAATTGTTCTTCTTTTTATGTAAATCCTTATTCTTCTTTTCTGTTTGAAGTTCATTTGTCCAAAGGATTTCTCGTTAGTCAACTTTTTTTTTTTTCCTCTTTGATTTTTATCTCTGAGATGTTCACCTCTTTGTTGAAGGTTCCTCTGCATTCTGTAGATTCTCCAAAGTTGTTCATTTATTCTTGTTTAAGGTTTTCTGCTCCTGAAATATAACATCTAAATGGCTATCATGGCTAACTCTTTGTGGCAGTTGTCTACAATTCTGTTAGCTTTAATCATTTATACAAAAGTAACAAAAAAAAAATCCACTGGACTTGGTTTTCAAGATTTGAAGATGTTTCGCCACCTCTCCAGGAAGCTTTCTCAATTCAAATGTCTGGATCTGCAGTGAGTTTGAGTCTTTATATAGACAAGGCCTTGTATTGCTTGGAAACATGCAAATGGTAACCAATGAGTGGGTCATTTGGTTCCATTGTTAGCCTTTAATATCTGAAACCTGCCTAGGATTGTTAAGGGTTGGTCGTTAAGGAGGTATTGGTCACCGGCTGGAGCGGGTAGGTGCTTTGTTCCGCTGTTCAACTCAAACTCACTGCGGATCCAGACATTTGAATTGAGAAAGCTTCCTGGAGAGGCAGCAAAATGTCTTCAAATCTTGGAAACCAAGTCCAGTGGATTTTTTGTTTTAACTTTTACAGAATGACTATGACCTGGATGACTGAGAATCTTCAACAGCATTTATACAAAAGTTTCTCTAATTTTGGTGCTTGTTGTATTTGCAACTAAAGATAATCTGACATTATATCTAAACGGCAAAGACTTCGAAAAGTTGCTGACATTTGGTGAAATTCAGCTTCCAATTATGCAAAAAAGACAAATATAATGGGACAAAAAAAGGACAACCTATTATGTATGTGTGTATTTTAGACAACACATAATGGTGTTTGTTTTTGCTATGTTGCTTTACTAAACAGGAAGTGTAGGTACCAAGAAAGCTAGTAATTGACTAAGGGTTTTAATAAATATGTTGCACTAGTCATTTAAGACACCGGCAGTATAAACATTTAATCAGTAATGTGAAGTAAATGTTTTCTATGTCAGAACCTATTCAGCATACTGTAAGACATAAAAAACACATAAAAATAACCCAATGAAAACACAATTACTTTATGGCAGCGATTACATGGCTACACTGCAAAAATTGAAATATAAGTAAGTCAATCTTTTTTTCACATGATTTGAATAAGACATTTTTCCAATTTAATAAGAATATTTATGCTTAAAATAAGAAAAAAAAATCCATTGTCTTATTTCAACTGCATAATATAGGGTAAGATAATTGTTTTAAAAAGCAATTTTGCAGGCATGACTTAAGTTTCCAGTCCAACTGTCGCTCCGTTCTTATAATTTAATCTATTTGTAATCAGTATATAGGAAATCGTCCTATTTTAATGATTCACTTTGAATTGTATGGTGACTGTTTTTCATTGATGTCAATTTAAACTTATAAAGTAAAAATTTGCAATAATAAAAATACAAATTGAAAACACAACCACTGACGGGTAAAGAGTTACCATTTCATCAGGGGTTGTACATTTATACTTTTCTTTGATGTAATTTTTCCTTCTTTTGCACCTCTTGTTTTTTATTGTTTACTAAATAAAATAATTTTTATCCCTTAAATTTGTGATTGGTACTTGTACTTTAGTATTATTCCACTTACAATTAAATCTTTTAAACTTTTATAATAATAAATGAATGTATGTAAGAATTGATGAAAAGGAAGAAATGCAAATCTTAAGTTTATTCAAACTACTTACTTTCATTTACAGATACTTAAACCAGCATATATGTTTTATTGACAGTTATCATACCCCATACGTAATAACTAATCTTATTATAAGGGCAAATATACTCCTTCCGTTGGCAATGGAAGGAGTATATTTCTCAAGATACGGGCAAATATGCTTGTTTTTATACGTTTACCGGTACCTATTTTTAGACACATTTTTATGGTGTGAAAACCAAACTGAGCATGGAAATGTCAAGCAGACATTGTGTCTGTAACTAGTACCTGTGGATGTCCACGAAATATAGTACAACCGACTCTGTAGGAGCCTTTAGTAAACATGTTTTTGCTCATATGTTTTGTTGAATTCAATGAAGCTGTGATCTCCTACATAGCCAGACTTTCGTTGGCTGTTTATTTTACAGACAGTATAGACAGCATACTTATTTACCCTAAAAAGGATGGTTCCTGTTTCCCTGACTTAACCAAGCCTTAGCAGTTCTCCTTCTCTCTTTTAAGCATTACAAAGTTTAGAATTTGGTTTTGAAAACAATAAAATCTGCTGAAACAATTCCCACACAATGGCTATTTCACTTTGTTTTATTTAAAGATACCAAAAAATGCAAAATATACATTCAGGGATGTTTGCTTTTTTTAGGACTATAAAAATTTATTTCAAATTCTAAAAGTAAGTTTATTTAATCTTCCCCATTTTTGTAATTTTACAGAACTCATTTGTGTTGTACAGTTGTATTCAGGGCGGTCTGACCGACAGAATTGCAGATTGTCAAAGTGAGTCTGACTGGCGTGCTGGGACTAAATAATAGCCTCTTTTTTTCACCTAACAGCAAGCGGCTCCTAGTTGGAGATGAAAGCTAAATTGAGCATATCTTTAGCCCCAAGACAGAAAAATTGCATGTCCCTGTTTTGTGTTGAACAGTTTGAATATTTGATTTTAAACTACCTTTAAACACAAAGGAAGACTTAATGTTAGTGCATGACAAAAATTGGCAGGGGTGCTATTTATTTTTGACCTCTGATCCAGGTAAAAGAGAGGGAATTTAGCAATCCTCAATAGTTTACAATTACGTTTTTTTTTTTTTCTACTTGAAAAGGAAAAATATGCAGAATAAAAATAAGGCAATGTTTTTAGCAGAGATAAAAGGATACAAAATTTGTCTAATGTTAGTCAAAGCCACAGCAACTGAACCCAAGGAGTAACATGGCCAAGACTTTTAGGTACAGAGACATTAAGAGGCCAAGACTTTTAGAGACCAAGACCATATAAGGCAGGCATCCCCAAAGTCGGTCCTCGAGGGCCGCTGTCCTGCAGGTTTTAGAGGTTTCCCTACTTAAGCACAGCTGATTATGATGATTGCAGCTGAGCAAAAGCCTGTTAATGAGCTTTCAATTAAAATCTGCTGAGCTGGAGCAAGGAAACCTCTAAAACCTGCAGGACAGCGGCCCTCGACGACCGACTTTGGAGATGCCTGATATAAGGTCTTGGTCTTATACTCTAAAGGTCTTGGCCTTGGCCCCTTAAAGTCATGGACTTGTCTTGTTTAAGGTCTGGGCCTTGTCTTGTCTCGGCCTCTAAATGGGTTGGTCCTGTCTTGGTCTTGGCTTCTTCAGGTCCTGGCCTTGTCTTGCTACTACTTGGTTTAAGTTTGTTTGGTTTTGACTAAAACACTATGTAAGGCATCAACAGAAAGTGAGCTGAAGCACAGAATTAT